>NW_026651595.1:2432994-2736181 GCF_030265065.1 Corythoichthys intestinalis | reverse complement strand
TGTAATTTTGATGTTAACTCCCAAACCGCTGCACAGAAGTCAACCAAACTTCACCCAATAGTGTATTGTATCACAATCTAGTAGTTACATTTGGAAATTTGATTCTAGGACATTTGGTTTGAGCGCTATAATCGAACTTAGTTTTAAAAAGCCATTTAAGCCTTTTGACAGTGAGATCTACGCGATTCGGCTGAGAAATGTAATTTTGATGTTAACTCCCAAACCGCTGCGCAGAAGTCAACCAAACTTACCCCAATAGTGTATTGTATCACAATCTAGTAGTTACATTTGGAAATTTGATTCTAGGGCATTTGATTTGAGCGCAATCCTCAAACTTAGTTAAAAAAAAGCCATTTAAGCCTTTTGACAGTGAGATCTACGCGATTCGGCTGAGAAATGTCATTTTGATGTTAACTCCCAAACCGCTGCGCAGAAGTCAACCAAACATCACCCAATAGTGTATTGTATCACAATCTAGTAGTTACATTTGCAAATTTGGTTCTAGGACATTTGGTTTGAGCGCTATAATCAAACTTAGTTCAAAAATCCATTTAAGCGTTTTGACAGTGAGATCTACTCAATTCGGCCGAGAAATGTAATTTGATGTTAACTCCCAAACCGCTGCGCAGATGTCAACCAAACTTCACCCAATAGTGTATTGTATCACAATCTAATAGTTACATTTGGAAATTTGATTCTAGGACATTTGGTTTGAGCGCAATCCTCAAACGTAGTTAAAAAAAAAGCCATTTAAGCCTTTTGACAGTGAGATCTACGCGATTCGGCTGAGAAATGTAATTTTGATGTTAACTCCCAAACCGCTGCGCAGAAGTAAACCAAACTTCACCCAATAGTGTATTGTATCACAATCTAGTAGTTACATTTGGAAATGTGGTTCTAGGACATTTGGTTTGAGCGCTATAATCGAACTTAGTTTAAAAAAAAGCCATTTAAGCCTTTTGACAATGAGATCTACGCGATTCGGCCGATAAATGTAATTTTGATGTTAACTCACAAACCGCTGCGCAGAAGTCAACCAAACTTCACCCAATAGTGTATTGTATCACAATCTAGTAGTTACATTTGCAAATTTGGTTCTAGGACATTTGGTTTGAGCGCTATAATCAAACTTATTTTAAAAAGTCATTTAAGCCTTTTGACAGTGAGATCTACGCGATTCGGCTGAGAAATGTAATTTTGGTGTTAACTCCCAAACCGCTGCGCAGAAGTCAACCAAACTTCACCCAATAGTGTATTGTACCACAATCTAGTAGTTACATTTGGAAATTTGTTTCTAGGACATTTGGTTTGAGCGCAATCCTCAAACTTAGTTCAAAAATCCATTCATGTGTTTTGACAGTGAGATCTACTCAATTCGGCCGAGAAATGTAATTTTGATGTTAACTCCCAAACCGCTGCGCAGAAGTCAACCAAACTTCACCCAATGGTGTATTGTATCACAATCTAGTAGTTACATTTGGAAATTTGATTCTAGGACATTTGGTTTGAGCGCAATCCTCAAACTTAGTTAAAAAAAAGCCATTTAAGCCTTTTGACAGTGAGATCTACGCGATTCGGCTGAGAAATGTCATTTTGATGTTAACTCCCAAACCGCTGCGCAGAAGTCAACCAAACTTCACCCAATATTGTATTGTATCACAATCTAGTAGTTACATTTGGAAATTTGTTTCTAGGACATTTGGTTTGAGCGCAATCCTCAAACTTAGTTCAGAAAAGCCATTCTCACCTTTTGAAAATGAGATCTATTCACTTCGGCCGAGAAATGTAACATTGATGATAACTCCCAAACAGCTGCGCAGAATTGAACCAAACTTCACCCAATAGTGTATTGTGTCACATTCTAGTAGTTACATTTGGAAATTTGGTTCTAGGACATTTGGTTTGAGCGCTATAATCGAACTTAGTTTAAAAAAAAGCCATTTAAGCCTTTTGACAATGAGATCTACGCGATTCGGCCGATAAATGTAATTTTGATGTTAACTCACAAACCGCTGCGCAGAAGTCAACCAAACTTCACCCAATAGTGTATTGTATCACAATCTAGTAGTTACATTTGCAAATTTGGTTCTAGGACATTTGGTTTGAGCGCTATAATCAAACTTATTTAAAAAAGTCATTTAAGCCTTTTGACAGTGAGATCTACGCGATTCGGCTGAGAAATGTAATTTTGGTGTTAACTCCCAAACCGCTGCGCAGAAGTCAACCAAACTTCACCCAATAGTGTATTGTACCACAATCTAGTAGTTACATTTGGAAATTTGTTTCTAGGACATTTGGTTTGAGCGCAATCCTCAAACTTAGTTCAAAAATCCATTCATGTGTTTTGACAGTGAGATCTACTCAATTCGGCCGAGAAATGTAATTTTGATGTTAACTCCCAAACCGCTGCGCAGAAGTCAACCAAACTTCACCCATTAGTGTATTGTATCACAATCTAGTAGTTACATGTGGAAATTTGGTTCTAGGACATTTGATTTGAGCGCAATCCTCAAACTTAGGTGAAAAAAGCCATTTAAGCCTTTTCACAGTGAGATCTATGCGATATGGCCGAGAAATGTAATTTTGATGTTAACTCCCAAACCGCTGCGCAGAAGTCAACCAAACTTCACCCAATGGTGTATTGTATCACAATCTAGTAGTTACATTTGGAAATTTGATTCTAGGACATTTGGTTTGAGCGCAATCCTCAAACTTAGTTAAAAAAAAGCCATTTAAGCCTTTTGACAGTGAGATCTACGCGATTCGGCTGAGAAATGTAATTTTGATGTTAACTCCCAAACCGCATCGCAGAAGTCAACCAAACATCATCCAATAGTGTATTGTATCACAATCTAGTAGTTACATTTGGAAATTTGATTCTAGGACATTTGGTTTGAGCGCAATCCTCAAACTTAGTTAAAAAAAAGCCATTTAAGCCTTTTGACAGTGAGATCTACGCGATTCGGCTGAGAAATGTCATTTTGATGTTAACTCCCAAACCGCTGCGCAGAATCAACCAAACTTCCCCCAATAGTGTATTGTATCACAATCTAGTAATTACATTTGGAAATTTGATTCTAGGACATTTGGTTTGAGCGCTATAATCGAACTTAGTTAAAAAAATCAATTCAAGCCTTTTGACAGTGAGATCTACGCGATTCGGCCGAGAAATGTAATTTTGATGTTAACTCCCAAACCGCTGCGCAGAAGTCAACCAAACTTCACCCAATAGTGTATTGTATCACAATCTAGTAGTTACATTTGGAAATTTGGTTCTAGGACATTTGGTTTGAGCGCAATCCTCAAACTTAGTTAAAAAAAGCCATTTAAGCCTTTTGACAGTGAGATCTACGCGATTCGGCCGAGAAATGTAATTTTGATGTTAACTCCCAAACCGCTGCGCAGAAGTAAACCAAACTTCACCCAATAGTGTATTGTATCACAATCTAGTAGTTACATTTGGAAATTTGATTCTAGGACATTTGATTTGAGCGCAATCCTCAAACGTAGTTAAAAAAAAGCCATTTAAGCCTTTTGACAGTGAGATCTACGCGATTCGGCTGAGAAATATTATTTTGATGTTAACTCCCAAACCGCTGCGCAGAATCAACCAAACTTCACCCAATAGTGTATTGTATCACAATCTAGTACTTACATTTGGAAATTTGATTCTAGGACATTTGGTTTGAGCGCTATAATCGAACTTAGTTAAAAAAAGCCATTTAAGCCTTTTGACAGTGAGATCTACCCGATTCGGCCGAGAAATGTAATTTTGATGTTAACTCCCAAACCGCTGCGCAGAAGTCAACCAAACTTCACCCAATAGTGTATTGTATCACAATCTAGTAGTTACATTTGGAAATTTGATTCTAGGACATTTGGTTTGAGCGCAATCCTCAAACATAGTTAAAAAAAGCCATTTAAGCCTTTTGACAGTGAGATCTACGTTATTCGGCTGAGAAATGTAATTTTGATGTCAACTCCCAAACCGCTGCGCAGAAGTCAACCAAACATCACCCAATAGTGTATTATATCACAATCTAGTAGTTACATTTGGAATTAGTTACATTCGGCCGAGAAATGTAATTTTGATGTTAACTCCCAAACCGCTGCACAGAAGTCAACCAAACTTCACCCAATAGTGTATTGTATCACAATCTAGTAGTTACATTTGGAAATTTGATTCTAGGACATTTGGTTTGAGCGCTATAATCGAACTTAGTTTTAAAAAGCCATTTAAGCCTTTTGACAGTGAGATCTACGCGATTCGGCCGAGAAATGTAATTTTGATGTTAACTCCCAAACCGCTGCGCAGAAGTCAACCAAACTTACCCCAATAGTGTATTGTATCACAATCTAGTAGTTACATTTGGAAATTTGATTCTAGGGCATTTGATTTGAGCGCAATCCTCAAACTTAGTTAAAAAAAAGCCATTTAAGCCTTTTGACAGTGAGATCTACGCGATTCGGCTGAGAAATGTCATTTTGATGTTAACTCCCAAACCGCTGCGCAGAAGTCAACCAAACATCACCCAATAGTGTATTGTATCACAATCTAGTAGTTACATTTGGAAATTTGGTTCTAGGACATTTTGTTTGAGCGCAATCCTCAAACTTAGTTCAAAAATCCATTTAAGCGTTTTGACAGTGAGATCTTCTCAATTCGGCCGAGAAATGTAATTTGATGTTAACTCCCAAACCGCTGCGCAGATGTCAGCCAAACTTCACCCAATAGTGTATTGTATCACAATCTAATAGTTACATTTGGAAATTTGATTCTAGGACATTTGGTTTGAGCGCAATCCTCAAACGTAGTTAAAAAAAAGCCATTTAAGCCTTTTGACAGTGAGATCTACGCGATTCGGCTGAGAAATGTAATTTTGATGTTAACTCCCAAACCGCTGCGCAGAAGTCAACCAAACTTCACCCAATAGTGTATTGTATCACAATCTAGTAGTTACATTTGGAAATGTGGTTCTAGGACATTTGGTTTGAGCGCTATAATCGAACTTAGTTTAAAAAAAAAGCCATTTAAGCCTTTTGACAATGAGATCTACGCGATTCGGCCGATAAATGTAATTTTGATGTTAACTCACAAACCGCTGCGCAGAAGTCAACCAAACTTCACCCAATAGTGTATTGTATCACAATCTAGTAGTTACATTTGCAAATTTGGTTCTAGGACATTTGATTTGAGCGCAATCCTCAAACTTAGGTGAAAAAAGCCATTTAAGCCTTTTCACAGTGAGATCTATGCGATATGGCCGAGAAATGTAATTTTGATGTTAACTCCCAAACCGCTGCGCAGAAGTCAACCAAACTTCACCCAATGGTGTATTGTATCACAATCTAGTAGTTACATTTGGAAATTTGATTCTAGGACATTTGGTTTGAGCGCAATCCTCAAACTTAGTTAAAAAAAAGCCATTTAAGCCTTTTGACAGTGAGATCTACGCGATTCGGCTGAGAAATGTAATTTTGATGTTAACTCCCAAACCGCATCGCAGAAGTCAACCAAACATCATCCAATAGTGTATTGTATCACAATCTAGTAGTTACATTTGGAAATTTGATTCTAGGACATTTGGTTTGAGCGCAATCCTCAAACTTAGTTAAAAAAAAGCCATTTAAGCCTTTTGACAGTGAGATCTACGCGATTCGGCTGAGAAATGTCATTTTGATGTTAACTCCCAAACCGCTGCGCAGAATCAACCAAACTTCCCCCAATAGTGTATTGTATCACAATCTAGTAATTACATTTGGAAATTTGATTCTAGGACATTTGGTTTGAGCGCTATAATCGAACTTAGTTAAAAAAATCAATTCAAGCCTTTTGACAGTGAGATCTACGCGATTCGGCCGAGAAATGTAATTTTGATGTTAACTCCCAAACCGCTGCGCAGAAGTCAACCAAACTTCACCCAATAGTGTATTGTATCACAATCTAGTAGTTACATTTGGAAATTTGGTTCTAGGACATTTGGTTTGAGCGCAATCCTCAAACTTAGTTAAAAAAAGCCATTTAAGCCTTTTGACAGTGAGATCTACGCGATTCGGCCGAGAAATGTAATTTTGATGTTAACTCCCAAACCGCTGCGCAGAAGTAAACCAAACTTCACCCAATAGTGTATTGTATCACAATCTAGTAGTTACATTTGGAAATTTGATTCTAGGACATTTGATTTGAGCGCAATCCTCAAACGTAGTTAAAAAAAAGCCATTTAAGCCTTTTGACAGTGAGATCTACGCGATTCGGCTGAGAAATATTATTTTGATGTTAACTCCCAAACCGCTGCGCAGAATCAACCAAACTTCACCCAATAGTGTATTGTATCACAATCTAGTACTTACATTTGGAAATTTGATTCTAGGACATTTGGTTTGAGCGCTATAATCGAACTTAGTTAAAAAAAGCCATTTAAGCCTTTTGACAGTGAGATCTACCCGATTCGGCCGAGAAATGTAATTTTGATGTTAACTCCCAAACCGCTGCGCAGAAGTCAACCAAACTTCACCCAATAGTGTATTGTATCACAATCTAGTAGTTACATTTGGAAATTTGATTCTAGGACATTTGGTTTGAGCGCAATCCTCAAACATAGTTAAAAAAAGCCATTTAAGCCTTTTGACAGTGAGATCTACGTTATTCGGCTGAGAAATGTAATTTTGATGTCAACTCCCAAACCGCTGCGCAGAAGTCAACCAAACATCACCCAATAGTGTATTATATCACAATCTAGTAGTTACATTTGGAATTAGTTACATTCGGCCGAGAAATGTAATTTTGATGTTAACTCCCAAACCGCTGCACAGAAGTCAACCAAACTTCACCCAATAGTGTATTGTATCACAATCTAGTAGTTACATTTGGAAATTTGATTCTAGGACATTTGGTTTGAGCGCTATAATCGAACTTAGTTTTAAAAAGCCATTTAAGCCTTTTGACAGTGAGATCTACGCGATTCGGCCGAGAAATGTAATTTTGATGTTAACTCCCAAACCGCTGCGCAGAAGTCAACCAAACTTACCCCAATAGTGTATTGTATCACAATCTAGTAGTTACATTTGGAAATTTGATTCTAGGGCATTTGATTTGAGCGCAATCCTCAAACTTAGTTAAAAAAAAGCCATTTAAGCCTTTTGACAGTGAGATCTACGCGATTCGGCTGAGAAATGTCATTTTGATGTTAACTCCCAAACCGCTGCGCAGAAGTCAACCAAACATCACCCAATAGTGTATTGTATCACAATCTAGTAGTTACATTTGGAAATTTGGTTCTAGGACATTTTGTTTGAGCGCAATCCTCAAACTTAGTTCAAAAATCCATTTAAGCGTTTTGACAGTGAGATCTTCTCAATTCGGCCGAGAAATGTAATTTGATGTTAACTCCCAAACCGCTGCGCAGATGTCAGCCAAACTTCACCCAATAGTGTATTGTATCACAATCTAATAGTTACATTTGGAAATTTGATTCTAGGACATTTGGTTTGAGCGCAATCCTCAAACGTAGTTAAAAAAAAGCCATTTAAGCCTTTTGACAGTGAGATCTACGCGATTCGGCTGAGAAATGTAATTTTGATGTTAACTCCCAAACCGCTGCGCAGAAGTCAACCAAACTTCACCCAATAGTGTATTGTATCACAATCTAGTAGTTACATTTGGAAATGTGGTTCTAGGACATTTGGTTTGAGCGCTATAATCGAACTTAGTTTAAAAAAAAGCCATTTAAGCCTTTTGACAATGAGATCTACGCGATTCGGCCGATAAATGTAATTTTGATGTTAACTCACAAACCGCTGCGCAGAAGTCAACCAAACTTCACCCAATAGTGTATTGTATCACAATCTAGTAGTTACATTTGCAAATTTGGTTCTAGGACATTTGGTTTGAGCGCTATAATCAAACTTATTTTAAAAAGTCATTTAAGCCTTTTGTCAGTGAGATCTACGCGATTCGGCTGAGAAATGTAATTTTGGTGTTAACTCCCAAACCGCTGCGCAGAAGTCAACCAAACTTCACCCAATAGTGTATTGTACCACAATCTAGTAGTTACATTTGGAAATTTGTTTCTAGGACATTTGGTTTGAGCGCAATCCTCAAACTTAGTTCAAAAATCCATTCATGTGTTTTGACAGTGAGATCTACTCAATTCGGCCGAGAAATGTAATTTTGATGTTAACTCCCAAACCGCTGCGCAGAAGTCAACCAAACTTCACCCAATGGTGTATTGTATCACAATCTAGTAGTTACATTTGGAAATTTGATTCTAGGACATTTGGTTTGAGCGCAATCCTCAAACTTAGTTAAAAAAAAGCCATTTAAGCCTTTTGACAGTGAGATCTACGCGATTCGGCTGAGAAATGTAATTTTGATGTTAACTCCCAAACCGCTGCGCAGAAGTCAACCAAACTTCACCCAATATTGTATTGTATCACAATCTAGTAGTTACATTTGGAAATTTGTTTCTAGGACATTTGGTTTGAGCGCAATCCTCAAACTTAGTTCAGAAAAGCCATTCTCACCTTTTGAAAATGAGATCTATTCACTTCGGCCGAGAAATGTAATATTGATGATAACTCCCAAACAGCTGCGCAGAATTGAACCAAACTTCACCCAATAGTGTATTGTGTTACATTCTAGTAGTGACATTTGGAAAATTGGTTCTCGGACATTTGGTTTGAGCGCAATCCTAAAACTGAGTTCAAAAAAGCCATTCTCACCTTTTGAAAGTGAGATCTATTGACTTCGGCCGAGAAATGTAATATTGATGATAACTCCCAAATCGCTGCGCAGAAATGAACCAAACCTCACCCAAAAGTGTATTGTGTCACATTTTAGTAGTTACATTTGGAAATTTGGTTCTAGGACATTTTGTTTGAGCTCAATACTCAAGCTGAGTTCAAAAAAGCCATTCTCACCTTTTGAAAGTGAGATCTATTCACTTCGGACGAGAAATGTAATATTGATGATAACTCCCAAACCGCTGCGCAGAAGTGAACCAAACTTCACCCAATAGTGTATTGTGTCACATTCTAGTAGTTACATTTGGAAATTTGGTTCTAGGACATTTGGTTTGAACGCAATTCTCAAACTGAGTTCAAAAAAGCCATTTACGCCTTTTGACACTGAGATCTATTCACTTCGGCGGAGAAATGTAATTTTGATGATAACTCTCAAATCTGCGCAGAACTGAACCAAACTTCACCCAATAGTGTATTGTGTCACATTCTAGTAGTTACATTTGGAAATTTGGTTCTAGGACATTTGGTTTGAACGCAATTCTCAAACTGAGTTAAAAAAAAGCCATTCTCACCTTTTGAAAATGAGATCTATTCACTTCGGCCGAGAAATATAATATTGATGATAACTCCCAAATCGCTGCGCAGAATTTAACCATACCTCACCCAATAGTTTATTGTGTCACATTTTAGTAGTTACATTTGGAAATTTGGTTCTAGGACATTTTGTTTGAGCTCAATCCTCAAACTGAGTTCAAAAAAGCCATTCTCACCTTTTGAAAGTGAGATCTAATCACTTCGGCCGAGAAATGTAATATTGTTGATAACTCCCAAACTGCTGCACAGAAGTGAACCAAACCTCACCCAAAAGTGTATTGTGTCATATTCTAGTAGTTACATTTGGAAATTTGGTTCTAGGACATTTGGTTTGAGCGCATTCCTCAAACTGAGTTCAAAAAAGCCATTCTCACCTTTTGAAAGTGAAATCTATTCACTTTATCCGAGAAATGTAATATTGATGATAATTCCCAAACTGCTGCGCAGAAGTGAACCAAGCTTCACCCAATGGTGTATTGTGTCACATTCTATTCATTACATTTGGAAATTTTGTTCTAGGACATTTGGTTTGTGCGCAATCTTCAAAATTTGTTCAAACGGCCGAAGTCACCTTTTGAGCCTGAGATCTACGCACTTCGGCCGAGAAATGTAATATTGATGTGTAATTGTGCAATGCTCAAAATGAGTTCAAAAAATCCATTCTCACCTTTTGAGCGCGAGATCTAATAACTTTGGCATAGAAATCTAATATTGATGATAACTCCCAAACCGCTGCGCAGAAGTGAACCAAACTTCACCCAATGGTGAATTGTGTCATACTCTATTAATCACATTTGGAATTTTTGTCCTAGGACATTTGGTTTGTGCGCAATCCTCAAAATTATTTCAAAAAAGCAATTCTCACCTTTTGAGCACGAGATCTAATCACTATGGCAGAGAAATCTAATATTGATGATAACTCCCAAACCACTGCGCAGAAGTGAACCAAACTTCATCCAATGGTGAATTGTGTCATATAGTAATTACATTTGGAAATATGGTTCTAGGACATGTGGTTTGTGTGCAATCCTCAAAATGAGTTCAAAAATTCCATTCTCACTTTTGGAGCGTGAGATCTAATAATTTTGGCAGAGAAATCTAATATTGATGATAACTCCCAAACCGCTGCGCAGAAGTGAACCAAACTTCACCCAATGGTGAATTGTGTCATATAGTAATTACATTTGGAAATTTGGTTCTAGGACATGTGGTTTGTGTGCAATCCTCAAAATGAGTTTAAAAAATCCATTCTCACCTTTCAAGCGCGAGATCTAATCACTTTGGCAGAGAAATCTAATATTGATGAGAACTCCCAAACCGCTGCGCAGAAGTGAACCAAACTTCACCCAATTGTGAATTGTGTCATATTCTACTAATTACATTTAGAAATTTGGTTCTAGGACATTTGGTTTGTGTGCTATCCTCAAAATGAGTTCAAAATATCCATTCTCACCTTTTGAGCGCGAAACCTAATCACTTTGGCAGAGAAATCTAATATTGATGAGAACTCCCAAACCGCTGCGCAGAAGTGAACCAAACTTGACCCAATGATGAATTGTATCATATTCTATTAATTACATTTGGAGAATTGGTTCTAGGACATTTGGTTTGTTAACAATCCTCAAAATGAGTTCAAAAAAGCCATTCTCAACTTTTTGAGCAGGATATCAGTGTACTTTGGAAGAAAAAAATAATTTTGATGATATCTCCCAAACCGCTGCGTAGAAGTGAACTAAACTTCACTAAATATTGAATTGTGTCATATTCTATTAATTACATTTGGAAATTTGCTTCTAGAACATTTGGTTTGTGCGCAATCCTCAAAATGAGTTTTAAAAAGCCAATCTCACCTTTTGAGCGTGAAATTAGTGTACTTTGGAAGAAAAAAATAATTTTGATGATGTTGAATTGTGTCATATTCTAGTAATTACATTTGGGAATTTGGTGAACTTTGGTTCACTTCTGCACAGCGGTTTTGGAGATACAGTGATACCTCAGCTCACGAACGCTTAAGCTCACGAACTTTTTGCCTCAAGAACATTAAATTCGCGAGCATATAGTCTCTGCTGACGAACTAGTTTTCGGCGGACGAACCAATTCACGTGGTCGAAAAGCGCCACGAGAAGCTGACGCACGCTCACGGCGTCCCAGTTCGTCCCCTCACTTTCGTTGAGTGCGGACGTGGTTTGTGTTTGATAGACATTTTGGACCATATTGAGTGTACTTTTGCTATTATGGGACCGAAAAAGAGTTACCTACAGTCCTTATGGAAGGTGACTCGTGTTACCAATTCGCCCTCGACTGGTAATTGGCGGTGCTTTCAGCTTCCCACCGTAGTGAGAAGTGGACCGGTGAGTCACGTTGGCTCGTTGTCGTCGGTTGTCTTCGGTTCGCCCGATTTCCTCTCCAGAAAGGTGGTGGCGTGCATACAAACACCCAGAGGCGTCGGATGGCTTTTTGTGGGCACTTTTATTAACAACCAAAAGCATGTGGGGGGCACAGCACTGGAGTCTACGCTAACTGCGCACTTTGCCGGTAACACTCTCCTTCCAAACAGTAACTCCCTCCCTCCCTCCTCCTCCCACTCCATTCCATCAAGCCATCAACTACCATCACAAAGGTAAATAAAACGACTTTATTATAGTTTATTTCTTTAATTATAATACAATAGCACATTTATTATACATAAAATAAGGTATATTTTTGTGTAGTTTTAAGGCTTATTTAGTAGAAAATTATGTTTTATGGGGACCTGGGAACAGATTATTCTCATTTTAATGGTTTCTTATGGGAAATAAATGTTCGGAAGACGAACTTTTCGCCTTACACACACTTTCTGGGAACCAATTATGTTCGTGAGCTGAGGTATCACTGTATTATCAAATTTAACCTTCTTTTCCAAAGTGCGCTTATCTCACGCTGGTGAGGTCAGTATGGATTTCAAAACTCATTTTGAGGATTGCGCACAAACCAAATATCCCAGACCCAAATTTAATTTCCAAATGTAATTACTAAAATATGACATAATTCAACATTTAGTGAAGTTTGGTTCACTTCTGCGCAGCGGTATGGGAAATATCTTCAAAATGACATTACTCTGCACAAGTGCGCTGATCTCACGCTGGGAAGGTCACTATGGCCTTCAAAACTAATTTTGAGGATTGCGCACAAACCAAATGTCCTAGACCCAAATTTCCAAATGTAATTACTAGAATATGACACAATTCAGCATTTGGTGAACTTTGGTTCACTTCTGCACAGTGGTTTTGGAGATATCAAATTTACCTTTCTTTTCCAAAGTTGAGGAGGTGATCAAGGCTTTCGGAGCTCATTTTGAGGATTGCGCACAAACCAAAAGTCCCACACCCAAATTTCCACATCTATTTACTAGAATATTACACAATTCAACATTTAGTGAAGTTTGGTTCAGTTTTGCGCAGCAATATGGGAGATATCGTTAAAATTACATTACTCTGCACAAGTGCGCTGGTCTCACGCTGGGAAGGTCAAAATGGCCTGAAAAGTCATTTTGAGGATTGCGAACAAACCAAATTTCCCACACCCAAATTTCACTTCTGCACAGTGGTTTTGGAGATAATATCAAATTTACCTTTCTTTTCCAAAGTGCCCTTTTCTCACGCTGGGGAGGTCAGTATGTATTTTCAAACTCATTTTGAGGATTTTGCACAAACCAAATGTCCCTGACCCAAATTTCCAAATGTAATTACTAGAATATGACACAATTCAACATTTAGTGAAGTTTGGTTCACTTCTGCGCAGCAGTTCGGAAGATATCATCAAAATGACATTACTCTGGGCAAGTGTGCTTATCTCATGGTGGGGAAGTCAAAATGCCCTTCAAAAGTCATGTTGGGTATTGCGCTCAATCCAAATGTCCCAGACCCAAATTTCCAAATGTAATTACTAGAATATTACACAATTCAACATACGTTGAACTTCGGTCCACTTCTGTGCAGCTGTTTTTGAAATATCATCAAATTTAAATTACAAATCTGAAGTGCTGTTTGGAAGTCAAAACTCATTTTGAGCATTGAGGTGGTGTGGCTCAGTGGTAGAGTAGTTGTCCCCCCAACCTAGAGGTTGTGGGTTCAATTTCCGCCCTGATGAACACGCCTAAGTGTCCTTGAGCAAGACAATGAACCCCACGTTGCTCCTGGTGCTGCGTCACCAGTAGGTGGATGGCGAGATAGTGTAAAGTGCTTTGAGCGCCTTGAAAGGTGGAAAAGCGCTATATAAGTATAACACCATTCACCATTGCGCTAGCACGAAAGGTCCCATACTTAAATTTCCAAATATATTATTAATTCCGTTTACAAAGTCCAAAACTTCTACCTCTGTTGATCCTCGTCACCAAAAAAGACGTTATATCGAGACCGTGTGATCCACGCGACACCTTTATGGTTTAACAACTTTACTGAACGTCTTGCCAAGGGACTCTCAACAACAACTCCTCACAGCTATTCTGGCTGCGGCGCTTGGGAGAGCACATGCATTACTAACATAATAATGATTATGACTTAATAGCCTTGATAAGGGCCCTTGCTCGGCAGGGGCCAGTGCCTGGGCACCACCTGGCGTCTATATGTGCACGCCGCTGCATTTCTGGGTCTCTTCCTGTTGATTTTGGGTCATTGATGGGTCACTTCCTGTTGACTTTGTGTCATTTATGCGTCGCTTCCTGTTGATTTTGGGTTATTGGTTACAAGTTATAGACCCGGGGAACTCACCAGATTAATAGG
This sequence comes from Corythoichthys intestinalis, assembly GCF_030265065.1. Lineage (NCBI taxonomy): Eukaryota > Metazoa > Chordata > Actinopteri > Syngnathiformes > Syngnathidae > Corythoichthys > Corythoichthys intestinalis. The sequence goes on along the minus strand of NW_026651595.1, from coordinate 2,722,085 downwards.
CGGTGACAAAAAAACTCACCAGAAAGTGACCTGTAAATGCCCAGAAAATCAGAAAGACTGGCTGCGAATGTTCTGGTTTCAAATGAACGAATGTCTAAATTAATTGGGGATCCAGCGACATCAGTGGCAGCCATTGAGTTAAAAGAGACACTATTCTAGTAGAACATTTTTGTAACTATTTCTTAACAGTGACACCTCTTGGCAGGAGCATATCGATAACGTTTTGGGAAATGGAATTATAGAGACACCATTAAAAAAAAAAAGTGGAACCCACATTGTATGATTTGTCTTAAAAATAATTTATTTGTAATTTACTGTAATTTGTACCCCTGAGTATCAGCAATAATTATGACACTCAAAGAGTTGTCAGTCTACCTTTAAAAAAAAGTCCACCCCATGAGTATAAAACCACCCAGCAACCGCCTGTTTGAGCTCATAACTGTCACCTGTGCACCCCAGTCAGTCATAAGCCAACTGCTGGATGGGCAAGACCAAAGAGCTTTCGAAAGACACCAGAGAAAAAAACGGTTGAGCTCCACAAAGCTGGAAAAGTCTATGGGACAATTGGAAAGCAGCTGGGTGAGAATAAAGCAACAGTTGAAGCAATTGTTAGAAAATGGAAAATGCTAAACATGACTGATAATCTACTTCGGACTGGGGATCCATTTAAAATCTCTCCTCGTGCGGCATCACTCATCATGAGAAAATTGAAGTCTCACCCTAGAACTGAAGGCAGGAGCTGGTCAATTACCTAAAGAGAGCTGGATGCACAGGTTCAAAGGCCATTGTCAGTAGAACACTATAGTGCAATGGTTTAAAATCATGCATTGTTCAGAAGGTTCCCCTGTTGAAGCCAGTAAATGTGAAGCAAGGGTTTGCATAGGGACGGTAGGGACAAAACACTACCAACTTTTCAGGATGCTCAAATTGTCCCCGGCAACTTTTAAGCAACCCTATTTGCATTATATAATGTGTTCAGTTATATAGGTCATTTTGATTGTCTTCCCATATGTTGTAACAATAGAATTGACCCTACCATTATTAAGTGAATTATTTTCAATATTTTCAGACTTACATTTACCCATTTTTCACTAACTGAATAAGCCAGTCCATGTTTTTTTCCTCAAATGCACGCTTGCTTGGCTGAGAACCACCCACCCCCCACCCCACCCCACCCACCACTGTGTTATAGTAAAAAATGTGGAGTTTGGCTGTGCTTGTGGACAAACACAGTAGTGTTTTTCCTGAAGGAAGGCTCCATTTTTATTTTTGTTATTCCCTGACTAAAAAGTTTTTTTTTTTCTTTTTTCTTATCTCTAATTTTTATTTAGGCAGACAATTTTGACTGGTTTTAAGACAAATGTTTACTTTTTTTGCATCCCAATTTAAATGTGCTTTTAAAATCCAGACATTTATTCTGGAAGTTTTCAAATGTTTATGTAGTTTTTAAAAACAAAGGTTTGAATCTGTGTAAATCTACTAGAAATAAGTAAAATTGTTTGCCAGTGCTTCAAGTAAATTTTTCTCAGAATTCTTGAAATAAGAAAAATAGCCAGCTGAAAATAAGCTTAACAGACTTATTTTGAGCAAAAAGCTTCTATATTTAATCTTGAAAATAAATGTAAGAAATGTTCTTAATTCAAGAATAGATATTGTTCAAAACATTATTTGAAAGCATTTTTTTCTTGATTTAGGTGAAAAATGGCCGACTTTTAGATTTTTGGGCTTAGTATGAACAAATGGTAATATTTCCTAAAAGCAAGCGGAAGAATCTGAAACATTAATCTGTTAACTGGCTTTTAAAACTCAAGATGAAGAAAGTTACTTGACTAGAATTTAGAAAAATGATCAGATTACCACATTATACTGTAAACTTGCAGAATAAAAGTTAGTATAAGTCAATACAGATTTATTTTTGCATTAATCATTTAGCCTATCAATTAATTAGGTTCTTGAGAAATGGAGCCCTGATTGCGTTCACCCAGTCTGTTTGGTCTTATTAATGTCCTGTCCTCAGCAAAAAGTGTACATGCTGGATGTGCTGTTATATCGTCCCTACCAACATTGAGACCAAACCTACGTCCTTGATGTGAAGGCCCGCCTGAAGTTTGCCAGGGACCATCCGAATGATGCAGAGCGGTCATGGAAGAAAGTCATGTGTGGAGGAAAAAGAAGGATGAGTACAATCCCAAGAACACCATCCCCACTGGGAAGTGCGGGTGTGAAAACTTCATGCTTTGGGGCTGTATAAAGCAGAGGATGAATGGTGAAATGCATGGTCAGATGATTTTGAGCCACAACCTCCTTCCCTCAGAGACTTGAAGATGAGTCGTGGCTGGATCTTCCAACATGACAATGATCTGAAGCCCACAGCCAAGCTGACAGGAGTGGATCTGTTAAACGTAAAAAGGTTCTGGAGTGGCCTAGCCAGTCTCCAGACCTCAATCCAATAGAAAATCTTTGGGTGGAGCTGAAACTTTGTGATTCACAACAACATCCCTGAAACATGACAGATCTAGAAACTATTTTGTGGAGGAATGGGACAAAATCCTTGTTTCCATATGTGAAAACCTGTGAAGAACTGCAGAACGTCTGACCTCTGTAATTGCAAACAAAGGCTTCTGCGCTAAATATTAGCACTGATTTTCTCAGGGGTACAAATACTTATGAACGCCAGTAAATTACAAATAAATTATTGAAAAATGATACTTTTTTTTTTTTTTTTTGTAGGTTGTCCCCCTCGTGGAAATCCATCTCTGATTGAAATGTCAGACCTCTACCTATTTTCTAAGTGGGTCAACTTGCAAAATCACAAGGGGAGCGAATACTTCTGCTCCTCATCAGTACTATGTGAGCGGGTCTTCTCCAAAGTTGGAGGAGATTGAAGCTAAGCACTGTAAGTATACTTTTTTTTTTTTTTTAAATAAAAATAATTGACAAACCTTTCTGCAGCCCATGAAAGCCCCCAATTATTTTAGACAAAATTGGAAGTTTTGATCATTTGGCTCAGTTATTTCCATCTTATAATAATTTACTTGTTCACAAGGACTGTGCTGTAATACTTATGAAAAATACATAGTGGATTACATCTAGGACGAGCTACTTACAAGACCGTAGCATTGTCAGATATTAAAAATACTGAACACATATTGACAAAAACAGTGACACAGACTTACAAGGTCAACTTTAATTGTGCAAATCAGACTTAAAAAGAACGACACAATCCAATGGTTCAAGACGATGGACGGCATCCAGTGACATTTGTATTTCATATATACAGTGGGGAGAACAAGTATTTTATATACTGCCAATGGGTTTTCCCATTGGCAGTGTATCAAATACTTGTTCTACCCACTGTAGGTAATGCTGAGGGCCTGAGGCTCATGAATGAAGCTTTTACAACAGGTTTATCCAGCAGATGGAGCTCTATTGCAGTGTGTCAAATGCCTTAAAGCAGTGAATCTATTTAGCGTAACCGTGTCAAAAGTGGTTCATTGTTTCAGAAAGCCTCGGTGCCTCCAATTCTTTGTACTAGTACTTGTAATAGTAATGGAAAATGTCTGCTCCTTGTTGGGCGGCCACTTCTTGCAGGGTTCTTGCACCATTTTAAAGTGACATTTTTAAGACCTTAAAAAATATCATTTAAGACCAAAACATGTTGCAACAATTTCTGGTGAAGAAAAAAATAATAATTTTATTTCACAGTAAACACAGAACTGTTGCTACAGATCGCTGGTGTTTTTCTCCTCTCGTGCGACTCAAAGGGTTTGACCCCCACTGCCCCTAATGAAAAAGTCTTTTTTTTCAAGACTTTGTACCCGGCACTGTTGTTATTTTCACCAGGGGCTAACCACCTCTTAAATAAACCATCTTCCATCCATAAATTTAAACTTCACCTCTACAACCGCGGATAACAATAGCATTGGGCGACAACTCAAGTCGCTGACGTACGCTGAGGTTACGGACAACGTACTGTTTCACATATTATTCCTAAACTCTGGTATTTAGTGCACAACCATTAATAAATCAAATACACACCATTCAGAGTTGTACGATATACTACCGTGATTTCACTGGCATTAAACGCATCATCTGGAAATTTAATACCTAATAAAATTTTCTATTAAATTTAAGACTTTTTAAAGACCCGCGGGAACCCTGTACTTGGTTTTATTAACCTTTTTCTCCACTATTACATGTCAGAACAGTGATACATATTTTTAAAGATGAGTATTTCTGCTGCGATGAATATGTCTTTCCTTTTGAATCTCAATATTGATGCAGTCCTCTCCCAAAAAAATTGTCAAGAAAAAAAAAAGACAACAGTGCTTTTTGCATTTACAAAACTTTCATAGTGGCCAAATGCAGACGTGGAAGAGAACTGCATATGGAGCTCTCAAGAGAGTGCCAGTGCAACATTTTCTTCCCAATATTAGAAACTGGTGTAACATCTATTGTGCTAGGGTCAAATTCAAGAATTTGGCAGATGTCAGAAAATTCGTCTTTCAATTAGTAATATATTTTTTGTATACTTTTTTAGTGGCCCGTATTTTTTTGCCCTTTTCTGAAAGGTGTGAAAGACTCTAAGGGTTGCGCACCAGTTGAGGTCATTTCTTTGGCCATATATACCATTTCATTTTTACTATGATTTACTATTTCATTTTCATATTCACTTTGCTTGAATATGTCAGTCAATCACGAGTTATTAAAGATGCGCACTGCACAGAAGTAGTAATAGTATTAATTTTTTAAATAATACATAATCCTCCCCCGAAAAAAACAATTTGTGAGCCAATTATTTTATTAATATTTTTTTGCAATATTGAACATTGTAATTTTCCATATTTATCTAATTAATTATTCATGAATTATTTTGTATTTTTGTACTTTGGAGTCTACTGTTTCAAATATAAATTATAATGTATTATATAAATCATGCCAATTAACCTGAGAGTTAATCAGGTGAGCCAAAACTTTTGAGAATAGTGTGGTTGCGTATCAATACAAGGTTTGGACAAAGGAGATGTAAGGCATCAAAAGTGCTTATCCTCAACAGGATTTGAGGAAGGTCTACAGAGTACAATCATCCTGCATGCAGTCTAATGAAGCCAGCATGGATGACAGTCAAAACAGTTATTGGTTACTGGTTCTCACACCAACACACACGTGTCTCTCAAACCGATCCTTCCGAGTGAACCCTCGGTCACAAACTGAGCAGTAAAAAGGTTTTTCCCCAGTGTGGGTGATGCTGTGCATTTTCAAGTTGGCCTTTATAGAGAATCTTCGGCCACAAACTGTGCAGGGAAAAGGTTTTTCTCCAGTGTGGGTTCTTGTGTGACGATTTAAGCATGCCTTCTGTGGGAATCTTTGGCAACAAACTGAGCAGGCAAAAGGTTTTTCTCCACTGTGGGTTCTCGTGTGTTGTGTTAAGTGTTCCTTCTGAGCGAATCTTTGACCACAAACTGAGCAGGAAAACGGTTTGTCTCCAGTGTGGGTTCTTGTGTGACGTGTCAAGTCGTCTCTACGTGCAAATTTTTGGCCACAAACTGAGCAGGAAAAAGGTTTTTCTCCAGTGTGGGTTCTTGCGTGTGTTTTTAAATGATGCCTTAGAGTGAACGCCTGACAGCAAACTGAGCAGGAAAACGGTTTGTCTCCAGTGTGGGTCCTTGTGTGACGTGTCAGGTCATCTTTCCGTGCAAACATTTGGCTACATACTAAGCAGGAAAAAGGTTTTTCTCCAGTGTGGGTTCTTGCGTGTGTTTTTAAGTGATCCCTTAGAGTGAACGTTTGACCACAAAATGAACAGGACAAATGTTTCTCACCAGTCTGGGTCCCCATATGCCTACGACAAGTATAGTTGTTAGCAAAGGAGCATTTGCAGAGTTTGTTATCTCTGTGAGCTTTCTTATGACCTTCATCATCATCATCATCATCATCACTGTCAGGCGAGTGTGACATGGCATCTTCGCTATCTGATAGTGGAGCGATTAAACCGTCCGCTCGCAATCCTTCTGTTGAGCTGCTGCTGCTGCCGCTTGGAGGCACCCCCCGTCTGCTGACGGGCTCACCAGTCGACCGAGTGATATCTTCCTCCCCTTTAAGGGATGGCAGCTCTTCCTCCTCTTTTATGAAAGGAAGTAGTTCTTCTCTCTCTCGCTGTGAAGGGGCCTCCTGTTTGATTTGGGAGAGCTCAACATCCTCTTTGACGCCAGAAGATTCTGGCTCCTGCCGCTCAGTGCCAAGATATTTTCTGAAACCTGCAAGACAAAAGAAAACAAAAGATACTTTTTATGGACTGTCTATCCAGCTAGCAGGTCGTGAGTTTAGAATGGCCGAGAGAGCGAGAAAGTGTATGTGCCTGCACGTATGAGATGCAATATGGGCAGTCAGTCCCATGACAACAACGCGCCGATTGGCTGGTAGTCATCGTGAATTGACATGCCCTCATCCTTCAGGTGGAAGGAGTAGCCATTTATTTGCAGCAAGAGCATTGTTTACACCCGTGACCCGTGAGTCAGAGAAAGGTGGACACTGAAAACTGCTGATTTAATGACGAACGAGACTGACAAATATACGCGCATCAAAGGGTTTTAAAAAGTATTCAAGAAATAAAAGTGTGAAAAAATGTGACATTTCATTTTGACACGCAAGAGACATTGTTTCAAATAGAATTGTCACCAAAAATTCAGCACCGAAAATTATCAGCCAAAAATGGCTAAAAATGCATTTTCCATTTAAATGTTTTGAGGACCGCATGTTTACCACTGAATAGTGTGTCGAACCTTAGTTCTCTTGTGATGGTGTCATCAAAACACGGCGAGAAGCACCACGCTGGCTGATGCCGTCTTGCAAACACGCCTGGCTCACAGCCAACATGTCCGCGATTTGGAAGTACAGTGGTACATCTACATACGTAGTCAATTTGTTCCAGACCTTGTTTGCAAGTCGAAATGGTCGTATGTCAAGCAGGATTTTCTCATATAATGTGTTATAATTCCATTAATTCGTTCCACAGCCCAAAAACCTACACTACATCCTTAATAAATACTGCTGTTACAAATCGCAATTACAAAGCGGAAAACAAATACATTATGAATAAAAATCGGAATAATAATATTAGTAATATTAATAATAATACCTGCAATAATTAGGGCTGTCCCAAACGACTAATTTCCTCTACATTAGTCAGCTGACTAGTTTTACGATTAGTCGACTACTCTAATAATGTTTTTTTTTTTTTTGTTCAACTACTTTAATATTGAATTTTTTGTTAAAGCTTATTAATTCACATAAAAACATTTTGGAACACCTAAATTCTTTCTTAACATATAAATAAATAACATAAATATCAATAATAAATTACAAACAATGAGTTCAAATGCTGCTGGCATTAACTAGTGCAAAAAAATGTAAACGGAAACACTGTAACTTCACCTTTTTAACATGAGTCAAAACAATTCTTACCCTTTTTGTGGTATGTAATTGTCTATATTGCAGGGTTTCTGCTACATATCAATTATTGTGGCGCACCGCCACACCAAAATAAAAGCCGCCACGCCGTGCAAAAGAGATGTTTTAAAAAAAAAAAAAAAAAATTTAGGCCGTGTCAAACTAGCGGCAGCCTAGTGTGAAGGTTTCAGCGGCAACCTATTCATTGTATATTGTAATGTCCGTAACTCTGCAAGGCCCCCTTAAGAGACGGTCGGAGGAAGAGCTGTGACGTAGAGGGAAGCGAGATAGCAGTCGAATGTCACGGAAGCCCGCTGTTATTTTGTTATTGTTATTCTTTATTATTGTCGCCACAACAAAGTGGGTAAGCCAATACAGACTCCTCTCCTTCTTCCGCCCATCCGGGGCATTAAAATATTTTGGATCGGACTTTTCGGCAAAAGTAAGCAGTGGACGGCCGTCTTGGACGGAACGGCACGTTTGAATGAAATTGCGCCGAGAGGCGGAGGGGAGAGCGCCACCGCGCTAATATCAACAACGCGTTCAATAGCAGAGGGGCCGGCGTACTTAGCATTATATCTGCTACCAGGCTGTTTCGGCGGACGGATATACGCAATCACGGCTGACGAAACCTTGATAAGTGCGCTCTTTTTATCAACGTTTCGCGAGCTTGGGGACACTCGAAAAATGACTCTTATACTTCTCCTTGCTGAGCTAATTGGTACCTCAATGTGCGTTTGTGTGGAAATGTAGTTCACGAAAAACAACAAAAAAATATTTACCTTCTCACCGAAACTAGTAGATCTCTTTACACGGCCATTAGAATTTCCCACTACTCCTTGAAATGGATCCATTAAAGGGTGTAGGTTTGGTCTCAATATTGGTACGAACGATATAACAGCATAACCTGCATGTACACTTTTTGCTGGGGACGGACATTACCGTAATAAGACCCAACCGATTGCGTGAACGGGGGTCAGAGCTACATTTCTCACCACCAATTTGAACCTAATTAATTGATAGGCTAAATGATGAATGCAAAAATAAATCTGTATTGATGTACCAACTATCACACTGCAAATTTAGAACGTTTTAATGCGATGATTTTTCTGAAATCTATCGAATAATTTTCTCCATCTTGTTTTGAGTGTTAATGACTAGTTAACAGATTAATGGGTCAGATTATTCAATTTACTTTAGGTAAATATTACCATTTGTTCTTATTAAACCCATACATATAAAGGTTGGCCATTTTTCACCAAAATCAAGGGGGAAAATGCTTTCAAATAATGTTTTGAACAATATCACTTGTTGAATTAAGAATATTACTGACGAAAAAAAAATTTTTTTTTTTTTTGCTTAAAAGAAGTGTGTTTAAAAAATAGCTATCTGAAAATAATCTTATTTCAAGAAATCTGAGTAAAATTTACTTGAAGCACTGGCAGATAATTTCACTTATTTGTAGTAGATTGAAAACAAGGGAATTTAGTCAACTACCAATCAAACGTGCGTTTGAGGGGAAAAAAATGGTGTCAGTGTAAGTCTGAACATCGGAAAGTAATTGACTTAATAATGGTAGGGTCAATTCTATTCTTACAAAACATGTGAAGACAATCTAAATGACCTCTATAGCTGAGCTCTTTATATAATACAAAAATGTTGCTTAAAAATTGGTGGGGGCAATTTGAGCATCCTGAAAAGTTCCTAGTGATATGTCCCTAACGTCCCTATGCAAACCTACGCCACTGGTCCATTAACAGAAGTACTATCATTGTTGTGTTAATGTAGTACATATTAGGGCCAAAGAAAAAGAAAAAGAAAGACTATGAAATGTAAGTCATACTATTGCTACGAGGTAAAACAGTCGTATTATTACGTAGGGTAATGTAACTGTAATCAGCTACGCATTTTACGTACATGAACCATAGCTGAGATATACGACATTAGCCTGGCTCACGAAATATTTCAAATAGATCTTTGTTATGGTTCTTTTTGGGAAACAAAATGTGAAAAAATAAAGTCATGATATGACACAATTTTGCCGTGGCACGACATGGGCAGCCCGACTCCGATGCAGCCCACCATCGCAGCTTCAAAAAATCCTAGGGGAAACACTGCGTTGTTATTGTCATTGTTAAATGTTAAAATGAATTGCAATGTCCCGGACAACCATTTTCAGAATACTTTCTGTGAGTTCAGATGCTTTTTCTGGTGTACATTCCGCATTTTGGGGGGAGGGGAAAAACTGTTCAACTTTTGTTTTAACCTGAAAATAGATAAAGGGCACACTGAAATATTACCACAATTATTTTGAATGAAAGGCACACATACTCACAGTAACAAAAATTAGATAATTTTGTATTAATTTTATAGTATACTACATCCATGTACACAATAATAGTTTATAATATAAAGTAACTAACATTAGGGCAGTCATGGATTACAGTAAGCAGGCCAGTGCTGTTTCCATATATATATTTTTACTATATTATGTACAGTGCCTTGCGAAAGTATTCGGCCCCCTTGAACCTTGCAACCTTTCGCCACATTTCAGGCTTCAAACAAAGATATAAAATTTTAATTTTTTGTCAAGAATCAACAATCGTGAAGTGGAACAAAATTTATTGGATAATTTAAACTTTTTTAACAAATAAAAAACTGAAAAGTGGGGCGTGCAATATTATTCGGCCCCCTTGCGTTAATACTTTGTAGCGCCACCTTTTGCTCCAATTACAGCTGCAAGTCGCTTGGGGTATGTTTCTATCAATTTTGACATTCTTGCCCATTCTTCCTTGCAAAACAGCTCGAGCTCAGTGAGGTTGGATGGAGAGTGTTTGTGAACAGCAGTCTTCAGCTCTTTCCACAGATTCTCGATTGGATTCAGGTCTGGACTTTGACTTGGCCATTCTAACACCTGGATACGTTTATTTTTTAACCATTCCATTGTAGATTTGGCTTTATGTTTTGGATCACTGTACTGTTGGAAGATAAATCTCCGTCCCAGTCTCAGGTCTTGTGCAGATACCAACAGGTTTTCTTCCAGAATGTTCCTGTATTTGGCTGCATCCATCTTCCCATCAATTTTAACCATCTTCCCTGTCCCTGCTGAAGAAAAGCAGGCCCAAACCATGATGCTGCCACCACCATGTTTGACAGTGGGGATGGTGTGTTCAGGGTGATGAGCTGTGTTGCTTTTACGCCAAACATATCGTTTTGCATTGTGGCCAAAAAGTTCAATTTTGGTTTCATCTGACCAGAGCACCTTCTTCCACATGTTTGGTGTGTCTCCCAGGTGGCTTGTGGCAAACTTTAAACGAGACTTTTTATGGATATCTTTGAGAAATGGCTTTCTTCTTGCCACTCTTCCATAAAGGCCAGATTTGTGCAGTGTACGACTGATTGTTGTCCTATGGACAGACTCTCCCACCTCAGCTGTAGATCTCTGCAGTTCATCCAGAGTGATCATGGGCCTCTTGGCTGCATCTCTGATCAGTTTTCTCCTTGTTTGAGAAGAAAGTTTGGAAGGACGGCCGGGTCTTGGTAGATTTGCAGTGGTCTGATGCTCCTTCCATTTCAATATGATGGCTTGCACAGTGCTCCTTGAGATGTTTAAAGCTTGGGAAATCTTTTTGTATCCAAATCCGGCTTTAAACTTCTCCACAACAGTATCTCGGACCTGCCTGGTGTGTTCCTTGGTTTTCATAATGCTCTCTGCACTTTAAACAGAACCCTGAGACTATCACAGAGAAGGTGTATTTATACGGAGACTTGATTACACACAGGTGGATTCTATTTATCATCATCGGTCATTTAGGACAACATTGGATCATTCAGAGATCCTCACTGAACTTCTGGAGTGAGTTTGCTGCACTGAAAGTAAAGGGGCCGAATAATATTGCACGCCCCACTTTTCAGTTTTTTATTTGTTAAAAAAGTTTAAATTATCCAATAAATGTTGTTCCACTTCACGATTGTGTCCCACTTGTTGTTGATTCTTGACAAAAAAATTAAATTTCATACCTTTATGTTTGAAGCCTGAAATGTGGCGAAAGGTTGAATACTTTTGCAAGGCACTGTATATACAGGATATATGTATATATTTTCCCAAGTGGGAGCTTCCATGATCCTAACAAATTTAATTTAAAAAAGTTTTTAATAATATAATAATAATAATATAATTATACAAGTATTTGATACACTGCCGATTTTGCTGGTTTTCCCACTTGCAAGACATGTAGAGGTCTGTAATTTGTATCATAAATTCTCTTCAACTGTGAGGGACGGAATCTAATACAAAAATCCAGAAAATAACATTGTATAATTTTTAAATAATAAATTTGTATTTAACTGCATGAAATAAGTATTTGATACATTACCAACTAGTAAATATTTCGGCTCTTAGTTCTTTTTTAAGAACCCCTCCTGTTCTCCACTCATTACCGGAAGTAACTGCACCTGTTTGAACTTGTTACCTGTATAAAAGACACCAGTTCACATGCTCAAACAAACAAACTCCAACCTCTCCACAATGGCCAAGACCAAAGAGCTGTGTAAGGACATCAGGGATAAAATAATAGACCTGCACAAGGCTGGGATGGGCTACAGGAAAATAAGCAAGCAGCTTGGTGAGAAGGTAACAACTGTTGGAGTGATTATTAGAAAATGGAAGAAGTTCAAGTTGACGGTCAATCTGCCTCGTTCTGGGGCTCCATGCAAGATCTCACCTCGTGGGGCATCACTGATCATGAGGAAGGTGAGGGATCAGCCAAGAACTACACGGCAGGACCTGGTCAATGACCTGAAGAGAGCTGGAACCACAGTCTCGAAGAAAACCATTGGAAACACATGACGCCGTCATGGATTAAAATCCTACAGCGCATGCAAGGTCCCGCTGCTGAAGCCAGTGCATGTCCAGACACGGCTGAAGTTTGCCACTGACCATCTGGATGATCCAGAGGAGCAATGGGAGAAGGTCGTGTGGTCGGATGAGACCAAAATTGAACTTTTTGGTCTAAACTCGGCTCGTCGTGTTTGGAGGAAAAAGAAGGATGAGTACAACCCCAAGAACACCATCCCAACTGTGAAACATGGAGGAGGAAACATCATTTTTTGGAGCTGCTTCTCTGCCAAGGGTACAGGACGACTGCACCGTATTGAGGGGAGGATGGATGGGGCTATGTATCGCCTGATCTTGGCTGACAACCTCCTTCCTTCAGTTAGAGCCCTGAAGATGGGTCGTGGCTGGGTCTTTCAGCATGACAACGACCCAAAGCACACAGCCAAGGCAACTAAAGAGTGGCTCCGTAAGAAGCATCTTAAGGTCTCTGAGTGGCCTAGCCAGTCACCAGATCTGAACCCGATAGAAAATCTATGGAGGGAGCTGAAAGTACGTGTTGCCCGGCAGCAGCCCTGAAACCTGAAGGCTCTGGAGAAGATCTGCATGGAGGAGTGGGCCAAAATCCCTGCTGCAGTGCGTGCAAACCTTGTCAAGGACTACAGGAAATGTTTGGTATCTGTAATAGCAAACAAAGGTTTCTGTACCAAATATTCAGTTCGATTTTTGTGATGTATCAAATACTTATTTCATGCAATTAAATGCAAATTTATTATTTAAAAATCATACATTGTGATTTTCTGTTTTTTTGTATTAGATTCCGTCCCTCACAGTTGAAGAGAACTTATGATACAAATTACGGACCTCTACATGCTTTGCAAGTGGGAAAACCAGCAAAATTGGCAGTGTATCAAATACTTGTTCTCCCCACTGTACAACAATGTGGCAAAGCGCAGATGACGAGAAATGAGTCTTTAAAGTGCATGTGACAGAAAAAAAGCATGTTTATTTCACATCATTATTCATATTAGTATTTTATGCTCCTGAATGAAATGGTCCGCTTCGAAGCGATCGATATATTTATTCAATTTTTTTAATCCCGCGCTATGAAAATGAGAAACTTGCGGCCACAGACTCGGATTGAGGAAGAAAACTAATGTGACGCCAATGGACTAATCATCTCACAATACGGCCATTTCTATCGTATGTAGAAGGATTGCTGATTCAGCCGATTTTGCGGCTTATTTGTTTATTTTTCACATCACACCGACCCAATGTACTGCAGGATGTTGTTCCTACAACAGAGAGAGGTGTAAGGCTTTTTGGATTTCCAAAAGATGCTGAAGAATGGGCAAAACAAGTCCGACAATCAAGAAACCATTGGACAGATGATTGAGTAAGCTTCATGTTTTATGTGATGTCAAATACTGGGATCATGGCAAACGTCTTAATAAGGAGGTGGCTTGAATTTTGTGGGTGACAATGCTCCCTGTCAACCGAGAAGACCACTCGGCCAACGACTTGTCGCACACCATGGTCGCCGGCCCATTAGCCTCCGTGCTCGGGCAGCCACGTACTCTCCTTTGCGGTTCTCGATTGTATACAGACTTCCACCACTCTCTACCCCCTTTGTGTGCCTGCCAAGAGAGCACTATCCTCGGCTTGGGCTCGGAGAGGCCCCCGCTCTCATCTCCGGTTCTTGATTGTGTCCAGACTTCTATCCCCCCTCGGTCCTCTTTGTGCTATACTCGGCTTGGACAGCCACTCGCTCCGACGTCGGCTGGTTTGTCCACCGAGAATGCGCCATTTTCGGCGTTCATTCCCCCTCTATGTTCCAGCAAAGAGTACTGCCTGCCTGCCGGGGCCGATGCAGAACGACGAGCCGAAACTTGCTCGCCGCAGGGGGCTGGCCGATTGGTGAAGACAATCAACCCCGCCGCCGTGTATAACACGAGTCGGGGAGTTTTGTGTGATTTTTCGTTTTCAAAAGGCGAGGAAAAGACTTGGAAGAGCCGTTCGGTTCGGGTTAGCATGTCACTCTTACGCCTCCTGTTTAGTTTAAGCTCTTTCCTCTGACTCCGAAGCCGGGGCAGGGAAATGACAAGAGCCGGACTAACTCCGGTGGCAAAAAATACCGTTCGGGGGGTGCAAAAAGTCGGCAGTAATTTAGCCCTGTCGTACTAAATAAATGCATTTTGGTGCATAACTTGTAATGTGTAGCGTAGACAAAACAGTAGGTGTGAGAGCTACACTACATGCTAACCTGAACTGAGCGGCTCTTCCAAGTCTCTTCCTCGCCTTTCGAACACGAAAAATCCCACAAAACTATCAGGATATCCGAAACGACTATTTCTCTCCAGATAAGTCGACTATTCTAATCATGTTTTTCCCCCTTTTTTTCTTTTTTTAAACCAATCTAGCGATTACATTTTTGGTGACGCTTATTAATTCACAAAAACATTTTGGAACACTTAAATTCTTTATTTAAGTACAAAAAACATATAAATAACAATAATAAACTAGGCCTGCAAGCAGGACTGAACGGGCCCTCGCAATCTAGCGCAACTCGGACGTCACGCAACTCGGACTGTGTGCAGGTCAGGGTGGTGGCAGATCCTCCTCTCTAATCATCTCATTAGAACCTAACATGCTCGAAAGTCGCCTATTTACATTCCCACACCCAAGAGATAAAAACCCCTATTGGAGAGAGTACTACAAAAAAGGAGCCACTACTGAGCTGTGCAGCCAAGCCCTTATTCAAAACCAAAATTAATCTTCTAACTGGGCCAATTCGACCAAGTGTGCCAACTATTGTGGCTCTATAAGCTCCCTGAGTCTCTGAAAAAAAATATTTCCTTTAAATGGCGAACAAAGGGTCATCACGGCAACAGACAGAGACACGTGGACATGGGCCGTAAAAAAGTATTTTAATAGGTCTTGAAACTACAATGACCAACATGAAAAGAACTGGACATGTTTTGGAAAAACGAGTGACTTTCTATCGCCACTAGTTGGCGCTGTAGGGTTGATGCAAATGACCCCTACAAGGCCCTTCAGGGTATGACTCTCAACAAGCACGGGAAGTTTGGCGCAGATATCTTGTATATCTGCCGAGTTATGACTGTTCAAAGTTTTTGGAGAGAAAAATTGTTGACAGTCATTTTCACTTTCCTGTTTGGACCCCTCCGCTTCAACGAAACTTCAATATTTTTCATCAGGCACCTGAAGACAGGTCTTAAGGCTTCCCTTGTGCAGGTTTGAGGTCGATTGATTTTTTTCCTTTAGAGGAGGAGTGTGTCCCGTAAAAAAGGGCATTTCCTGTTCCCACTAGGAGGCGCCAGGCACAAATGGTAAATTTTCAATCCAGTCCTGCTCAGGCTGGTATACCTCACACACATGGCAGATTTAAAATAGATTGAACGTTGTATGAGGGAGTTATCAGTCATTTTCCGAATTCGGTGTTTTGGCGAAAAAATGGCCGACTTTGGCACCCCGCCCAGGTCAGGCCCGTGAATGAAAACACACCATTTTGATAACTTAAGATTTCATATGCCTCATGAACAGTCTCGCCAATTTTGAGAATGATCAAACTAATTCCCTAGGTGCCAAGGTGTAAAATGTGCACACTGTAAATCGATAAAAAATTCACATTCAATCCAAAATACCCGATTTCCTGTTGGGTTTGGAATACGCATGCAAGAGACTTTTTGGAGCAGTTTTGTACAAGGTATTGACTCTCCGAATTTCATCCATCTACGTTGAAAAAACCTAAATGGAGAGGCCTTTTTGAAAATTTCAAGGGGGCGCCACTGAGCCATTTTGTTACATTTTTTCGTAACGTTGCAAGATTATTGAACGTTATGCAAAGCCGCATGTATGTCGAAATTTTTGTGAGTTTTCGTGCATGTTCAAGCCTCCAAATGTAAACTCCTACTGTTAACCGATAAAAATTTCACATTTGATCCAAAATACCCGATTTCCTGTTGGATTTGGAAAATGGGTGCAAGAGACTTTTTGGAGCAGTTTTGCATAAGGTATCAACTCCCCAAATTTCCTCACTCTATGTTGGAAAAACCCAATAGGAAAGGCCTTTTTTAAAACTTCTTTCTGTCGCCACTAGTTGGCACTGTAGAGTTGATGCAAATGACCCCTACACGAACCTTCAGGGTATGACTCTCAACAAACACGGGAAGTTTGGCGCAGATATGTTGTATATCTGCCGAGTTATGACTGTTCAAAGTTTTTGGCGAGACAAATTGTTGACTGTCATTTTCACTTCCAGTTTGGACCTCTCCGCTTCTACAAAACCTCAATATTTTTCATTAGGCACCTGAACACATGTCTTGAGGCTCCCCTGAAACAGGTTTGAGGTCAATAGATTTTTTTCCCTTGGAGGAGGAGCCTGTCTCGTAAAGAAGGCCATTTCCTGTTCCCACTAGGGGGCGCCAAGCCTAATGGGTAAAATTTCAATGCAGTCGTGTTCAGGCTGGGATATCTCATATACTTGCTAGAAATGAAAAAGATTGAACGTTGTATCACGGAGTTTTTCATCATTTTCTGAATTTGGTGTTTTGCCCAAAAATGGCCAACTTTGGGACTACGCCCAGGCCAGACCCTTGGATGAAAACTCACCATTTTGAAAACTTAAGATCTCATATGTCTCCTGTATAGTCTGACCAATTTTGAAGACGATCCAACTATTTTCTTCAGCGACAAGGTCTCAAATGTAAATCGATGAAATTTCACATTTGATCCAAAATTTCCGACTTCCTGTTGGATTTGGAATATAGGTGCAAGAGACTTTTTGGAGCAGTTTTACGCAATGTATCGACTCACCAAATTTCATCGTTCTACGTTGAAAAAACCTAATAGGAAAGGCCTTTTTGAAAATTTCAAGGGGGCGCCACTGAGCGATTTTGTTAAATGTTTTTGTAGATTATCAAAATTTACGCAAAGTTGCATGTATGTGCAAATTTTGGTGAGTTTTCGTGCATGTTCAGGCCTCCAAACGTAAACTCCAACTGTGAACCGAAAAAATTTCACATTTGATCCAAAATATCCGATTTCCTGTCGGATTTGGAATATGGGTGCAAGAGGCTTTTTTGAACAGTTAGGCATAAGGTATCTACTCCCCAAATTTCATCGCTCTACGTTGAAAACCTGAGAGGAGAGGCCTTTTTGAAAATTTTAAGGGTCAAGGGGGCGCCACTGAGCCATTTTTTGAAATTTTTTCAAAACGACGCAAGATTATCAAATTTTACGCGAATCTGCACGTATGTGCAAATTTTGGTGACTTTTCGTGCATGTTCAGGCCTCCAAATTGGCCATTTTCATTTGCCATGAAAAAAGAAGAATAATAATAACTAGCCCTGCAAGCAGGACTGACGGGCCCTCGCGTATGGCGCAACTCGGACGTCAAACAAAGTCGGAGGGCAGGCAGGTCGGGGCGGTGGCAGTCGACAACAGACAGATATCCAGGCAGATATATTGCATGTCTGAATGTTCAGAATGAGTGGGGAGAGAAAATGGCGACGGTCATGATGACTTTCTTATCGGACCCCTCTGCTTTAACAAAACAAAAGTGTTTATTAGGCACCTGAACACGGTCATTATGACTTTCCTATTGGACCCCTCTGCTTTAAGGAAACAAAAGTCTTACCGGAGTATAAGTCGCATTTGTGGGTGAAATTTACTTGATAAAATCCAACACATAGAACAGATATGTCATCTTGAAAGGCAATTTAATATAAAGATACAATAGAGAACAACATGCTGAATAAATGTACAGTGTACAGTGCATAAACAACGAAATGCGAATATACTGTCCTCACCAGGACGCTACCGCTCGGTCCTGGCTATAGACAGCGAACTCCAAAAAGACAATTCTGGATGTCCGCATAATTTGTTGAATCAATTTGGTCCTCGATAGCAAACAGGTTCACATCACCGTAAATAAATGATAATTACGTACTATTACAGCAATAATGTAACAGATTAGCATGCGTTCGCTAGCATTAGCACACCATTCAAACAACCACACAACTGGCTGTAAGTGTCCGCTCGCGGGTGGAAAACACACAACAACAGAAAAGATGATACACGCAGGCGTTGCCTCTGTAGAGATATTTTAAAGGCATAAACAATGAACGTAGGTTCGCAGCCGTCTTTCTCTCTTGCTAACTCGCCCACTCACTCGCTCGCTCACTCACTCACTCACTCACTCACTCACTCACTCACTCACTCACTCACTCACTCACTCACTCAGAGCTATGTGGCTGTCTGTCTTCTTCTGGTGTGCGAGCGCTTATTCACGTAAACAAGTGCGAGTGCGCTCCCAGGTGGGCGTGAAAGCGCCACAAACTAAATGCATCCATTTCAATATAAAAAAGTCAATTATACAATTGAACATACATTGCCAAAGGCAGAACGCGAACGTGGCCATAGCTATTAACAGTTATTCAGATAACTATAGCATGCTAACAAGTTTACAAAACCATCAGTCCAAAACACCAAAATAACACGGGAAATTATATCATAATGTGTTAATAATTTCACTCACCAGGGGGCACCAGGCCTAATGGTTTTGTAAACCTGTTAGCATGCTATAGTAATCTGAATAACTGTTAATAGCTATGGCCACGTTCGCGTTCTGCCTTTGGCAATGTATGTTCAATTGTATAATTGACTTTTTTATATTGAAATGGATGCATTTAGTTTGTGGCGCTTTCACGCCCAACTGGGAGCGCACTCGTTATTATTATTTTTTCATGGCAAATGAAAATGGCCATAGCTATTAAGAGTTATTCAGATAACTATAGCATGCTAACAAGTTTACAAAACCATTAGTCCAAAACACCTAAATAACATGGGAAATGTTATCATAATGTGTTAATAATTTCACACATAAGTCACTGCTGAGTATAAGTCGCACCCCAAACCAAAATATGAAGAAAAAAAAACACGACTTATAGTCGGAAAAATACAGTAGTCTTTTACTGAATTGTATTGTCAAAAATAAGACACATTTGCTCCCCTGCCCAGGAAAGGGCCGTGAATGAAATGTCACCATTTTGATAACCTAACATCTCATATGTGTCATGAACATTCATTCATTCATTCATTTTCCATGCCGCTTTTCCTCACGAGGGTCGCGGAGGTGCTGGAGCCTATCCCAGCTAACTCGGGGCAGTAGGCAGGGGACACCCTGAACTGGTTGCCAGCCAATTGCAGGGCACAAGGAGACATACAACCATTCACGCGCACACTCATACCTACGGACAATTTAGAGTGCTCAATCAGCCTACCATGCATGTTTTTGGGATGTCTGACCAATTTTGAGAAGCATTCAACTTACTGCTTCGGCGTAATGGTCTCAAACGTGCATGCAGGTTTTTGACAAAAATGCAAGATTCAATCCATAATACCCGTTAACAAGTTTACAAAACCATTAGTCCAAAACACCTAAATAACATGGGAAATGTTATCATAATGTGTTAATAATTTCACACATAAGTCACTGCTGAGTATAAGTCGCACCCCAAACCAAAATATGAAGAAAAAAAAACACGACTTATAGTCGGAAAAATACAGTAGTCTTTTACTGAATTGTATTGTCAAAAATAAGACACATTTGCTCCCCTGCCCAGGAAAGGGCCGTGAATGAAATGTCACCATTTTGATAACCTAACATCTCATATGTGTCATGAACATTCATTCATTCATTCATTTTCCATGCCGCTTTTCCTCACGAGGGTCGCGGAGGTGCTGGAGCCTATCCCAGCTAACTCGGGGCAGTAGGCAGGGGACACCCTGAACTGGTTGCCAGCCAATTGCAGGGCACAAGGAGACATACAACCATTCACGCGCACACTCATACCTACGGACAATTTAGAGTGCTCAATCAGCCTACCATGCATGTTTTTGGGATGTCTGACCAATTTTGAGAAGCATTCAACTTACTGCTTCGGCGTAATGGTCTCAAACGTGCATGCAGGTTTTTGACAAAAATGCAAGATTCAATCCATAATACCCGATTTCCTGTTGGGTTTGGAATATGGGTGCAAGAGACTTTTTGGAGCAGTTTTGCACAACGTATCCACTCCCCAAATTTCATCACTCTACGTCGAAAAAAACTAATAGGACAGGCCTTTTTTAAAAATTGAAGGGGGCGCCACTGAGCCATTTTATTACATCTTTTGGCAATGTTGCTAAATTCATGAAATCTACATGAAGCCACATGTATGTGCACATTTTGGTGAGTTTTCGAGCATGTTCAGACCTTGAAATTTGCCATTTTGAGAGAAAATGCCGAGGGTCTTTTCACTTTCCTGTTTGGATACTGCAACATCAACGAAAACTCAATATTTTTCATCAGATACCTAAAGACATGTCTTAAGGCTCCCCTGATGCAGGTTTGAGATCAATTGATGTTTTTCACCAGGAGGAGGAGCCTTTTTCGTAAAAAAGGGTGTTTCCTCTTCCCACAAGGGGGCGCCAGGCCTAATGGAAAATATTTCAATGCAGTCGTGTTCAGGTTAAGACACCTTACATGCATGCCAAATATGAAAAAGATTGGACCTTGTATCAGGAAGTTATAAATCATTTACTGAAATTGGCGCGTTGCCAAAAAAACACCCGACTTTGGTACCCCGCCCAGGTTAGGCCCGTGGACGAAAACTCACCATTTTCACAACTTAGTATCTCATATGTCTCATGAACACTTACACCAATTTTGAGGAAGATCCAACGTACTGGCTCGGCGCAACGGTCTGAAACGTGCATGCTGGTTTTCGCCCAAAATGCTATGTTTTTCAACATTCAATCCAGAATATCCCATTTCCTGTTGGGTTTGGAATATGGGTGCTTTAGACTTTTTGAAGCGGTTCTGGACAACGTATCCACTCCCCAAATTTCATCGCCCTACGTTGAAATACATCAAAGCAAAGGGCATTTTGAAAATTGCAAGGGGGCGCCACTGAGCCATTTTTTTATTTTTTTTGTAAACGTTGCCAAATTGTCGAAATTTTCGCGAAGCCGGATGTATGTGCAAATTTTGGTGAGTTTTTGAGCATGTTCAGGCCTTCAAATTGGCCATTTTCATTTGCCATGAAAAAAAAATAATAACTAGCGCAACTCGGACGTCACGCAACTCGGACTGTGTGCAGGTCAGGGTGGTGGCAGATCCTCCTCTCTAATCATCTCATTAGAACCTAACATGCTCGAAAGTCGCCTATTTACATTCACACACCCAAGAGATAAAAACCCATATTGGAGAGAGTACTACAAAAAAGGAGCCACTACTGAGCTGTGCAGCCAAGCCCTTATTCAAAACCAAAATTAATCTTCTAACTGGGCCAATTCGACCAAGCGTGCCAAATATTGTGGCTCTATAAACTGCCTGAGTCTCTGAAAAAAAATATTTCCTATAAATGGCGAACAAAGGGTCGTCACGGCAACAGACAGAGACACGTGGACATGGGCCGTAAATACGTATTTTAATAGGTCTTGAAACTACAATGACCAACCTGAAGAGAACTGGACATGTATTGGAAAAACGAGTGACTTTCTATTGCCACTAGTTGGCGCTGTAGGGTTGATGCAAATGACACCTACAAGGCCCTTCAGGGTATGACTCTCAACAAGCACGGGAAGTTTGGCGCAGATATGTTGTATATCTGCCGTGTTATGACTGTTCAAAGTTTTTGGAGAGAAAAATTGTTGACAGTCATTTTCACTTTCCTGTTTGGACCCCTCCGCTTCAACGAAACTTCAATATTTTTCATCAGGCACCTGAAGACAGGTCTTAAGGCTTCCCTTATGCAGGTTTGAGGTAGATTGATTTTTTCCCTTTAGAGGAGGAGTGTGTCCCGTAAAAAAGGGCATTTCCTGTTCCCATTAGGAGGCGCCAGGCACAAATGGTACATTTTCAATCCAGTCCTGCTCAGGCTGGTATACCTCACACACATGCCAGATTTAAAATAGATTTAACATTGTATGAGGGAGTTATCAGTCATTTTCCGAATTTGGTGTTTTGGCGAAAAAATGGCCGACTTTGGCACCCCGCCCAGGTCAGGCCCGTGAATGAAAACACACCATTTTGATAACTTAAGATTTCATATGCCTCATGAACAGTCTCGCCAATTTTGAGAATGATCAAACTAATTCCCTAGGTGCCAAGGTGTAAAATGTGCACACTGTAAATCGATAAAAAGTTCACATTCAATCCAAAATACCCGATTTCCTGTAGGATTTGGAATGTGTGTGCAAGAGACTTTTTGGAGCAGTTTTGCACAAAGTTTTGACTCTCCAAATTTCATCACTCTATGTTAGAAAAACCTAAATGGAGAGGCCTTTTTGAAAATTTCAAGGGGGCGCCACTGAGCCATTTTCTTAAATTGTTTCGTAACGTTGCAAGATTATCGAACGTTATCCAAAGCCGCATGTATGTGCAAATTTTGGTGAGTTTTTATGCATATTCAAGCCTCCAAATGTAAACTCTTACTGTGAACCCATGAAAATTTCACATTCGATCCAAAATACCCGATTTCCTGTTGGATTTGGAATATGGGTGCAAGAGACTTTTTGGAGCAGTTTTGCATAAGGTATCTACTCCCCAAATTTCCTTGCTCTATGTTGAAAAAACCCAATAGGAAAGGCCTTTTTTAAAACTTCTTTCTGTCGCCACTAGTTGGCACTGTAGAGTTGATGCAAATGACCCCTACAAGAACCTTCAGGGTATGACTCTCAACAAACACGGAAAGTTTGGCGCAGATATGTTGCATATCTGCCGAGTTATGACTGTTCAAAATTTTTGGCGAGACAAATTGTTGACGGTCATTTTCACTTCCAGTTTGGACCTCTCCGCTTCAACGAAACCTCAATATTTTTCATCAGGGACCTGAACACATGTCTTGAGGCTCCCCTGAAACAGGTTTGAGGTCAATAGATTTTTTTCCCTTGGAGGAGGAGCCTGTCTCGTAAAGAAGGCCATTTCCTGTTCCCACTAGGGGGCGCCAGGCCTAATGGGTAATATTTCAATGCAGTCGTGTTCAGGCTGGGATATCTCATATACATGCTAGAAATGAAAAAGATTGAACGTTGTATCACGGAGTTTTTAATCATTTTCTGAATTTGGTATTTTGCCCAAAAATGGCCGACTTTGGGACCACGCCCAGGTCAGACCCTTGAGTGAAAACTCCCCATTTTGAAAACTTAAGATCTCATATGTCTCCTGAATAGTCTGACCAATTTTGAAGACTATCCAACTATTTTCTTCAGCGACAAGGTCTCAAATGTAAATCGATAAAATTTCACATTTGATCCAAAATTTCCGGCTTCCTGTTGGGTTTGGAATATGGGTGCAAGAGACTTTTTGGAGCAGTTTTGCACAATGTATCGACTTGCCAAATTTCATCGTTCTACGTTGAAAAAACCTAATAGGAAAGGCCTTTTTGAAAATTTCAAGGGGGCGCCACTGAGCCATTTTGTTAAATTTTTTTGTAGATTATCAAAATTTACGCAAAGTTGCATGTATGTGCAAATTTTGGTGAGTTTTCGTGCATGTTCAGGCCTCCAAATGTAAACTCAAACTGTGAACCGATAAAAATTTCATATTTGATCCAAAATATCCGATTTCCTGTTGGATTTGGAATATGGGTGCAAGAGGCTTTTTTGAACAGTTAGGCATAAGGTATCTACTCCCCAAATTTCATTGCTCTACGTTGAAAACCTGAGAGGAGAGGCCTTTTTGAAAATTTTAAGGGTCAAGGGGGCGCCACTGAGCCATTTTTTGACATTTTTTCAAAACGACACAAGATTATCGAAATTTACGCAAAGCCGCACGTTTGTGCAAATTTTGGTGACTTTTCGTGCATGTTCAGGCCTCCAAATTGGCCATTTTCATTTGCCCTGAAAAAAGAAGAATAATAATAACGAGCGCAACTCGGACGTCACGCAACTCGGACTGTGTGCAGGTCAGGCTGGTGGCAGATCCTCCTCTCTAATTATCTCATTAGAACCTAACATGCTCGAAAGTCGCCTATTTACATTCCCACACCCAAGAGATAAAAACCCCTATTGGAGAGAGTACTACAAAAAAGGAGCCACTACTGAGCTGTGCAGCCAAGCCCTTATTCAAAACCCAAAATTAATCTTCTAACTCTGCCAATTCGACCAAGTGTGCCAAATACTGTGGCTCTATAAGCTGCCTGAGTCTCTGAAAAAAAATATTTCCTTTAAATGGCGAACAAAGGGTCGTCACGGCAACAGACAGAGACACGTGGACATGGGCCGTAAATAAGTATTTTAATAGGTCTTGAAACTACAATGACCAACCTGAAAAGAACTGAACATGTATTGGAAAAACGAGTGACTTTCTATTGCCACTAGTTGGCGCTGTAGGTTTGATGCAAATGACCCCTACAAGGCCCTTCAGGGTATGACTCTCAACAAGCACGGGAAGTTTGCCGCAGATATGTTGTATATCTGCCGAGTTATGACTGTTCAAAATTTTTGGAGAGAAAAATTATTGACAGTCATTTTCACTTTCCTGTTTGGACCCCTCCGCTTCAACGAAACTTCAATATTTTTCATCAGGCACCTGAAGACAGGTCTTAAGGCTTCCCTTATGCAGGTTTGAGGTCGATTAATTTTTTCCCTTGGAGGAGGAGTGTGTCACCGTAAAAAAGGGCATTTCCTGTTCCCACTAGGAGGCGCCAGGCACAAATGGTAAATTTTCAATCCAGTCGTGCTCAGGCTGGTATACCTCACACACATGGCAGATTTAAAATAGATTGAACGTTGTATGAGGGAGTTATCAGTCATTTTCCGAATTCGGTGTTTTGGCGAAAAAATGGCCGACTTTGGCACCCCGCCCAGGTCAGGCCCGTGAATGAAAACACACCATTTTGATAACTTAAGATTTCATATGCCTCATGAACAGTCTCGCCAATTTTGAGAATGATCAAACTAATTCCCTAGGTGCCAAGGTGTAAAATGTGCACACTGTAAATCGATAAAAAATTCACATTCAATCCAAAATACCCGATTTCCTGTTGGGTTTGGAATACGCATGCAAGAGACTTTTTGGAGCAGTTTTGTACAAGGTATTGACTCTCCGAATTTCATCCATCTACGTTGAAAAAACCTAAATGGAGAGGCCTTTTTGAAAATTTCAAGGGGGCGCCACTGAGCCATTTTGTTACATTTTTTCGTAACGTTGCAAGATTATTGAACGTTATGCAAAGCCGCATGTATGTCGAAATTTTTGTGAGTTTTCGTGCATGTTCAAGCCTCCAAATGTAAACTCCTACTGTGAACCGATAAAAATTTCACATTTGATCCAAAATACCCGATTTCCTGTTGGATTTGGAAAATGGGTGCAAGAGACTTTTTGGAGCAGTTTTGCACAAGGTATCAACTCCCCAAATTTCCTCACTCTATGTTGGAAAAACCCAATAGGAAAGGCCTTTTTTAAAACTTCTTTCTGTCGCCACTAGTTGGCACTGTAGAGTTGATGCAAATGACCCCTACACGAACCTTCAGGGTATGACTCTCAACAAACACGGGAAGTTTGGCGCAGATATGTTGTATATCTGCCGAGTTATGACTGTTCAAAGTTTTTGGCGAGACAAATTGTTGACGGTCATTTTCACTTCCAGTTTGTACCTCTCCGCTTCTACAAAACCTCAATATTTTTCATTAGGCACCTGAACACATGTCTTGAGGCTCCCCTGAAACAGGTTTGAGGTCAATAGATTTTTTTCCCTTGGAGGAGGAGCCTGTCTCGTAAAGAAGGCCATTTCCTGTTCCCACTAGGGGGCGCCAAGCCTAATGGGTAAAATTTAAATGCAGTCGTGTTCAGGCTGGGATATCTCATATACTTGCTAGAAATGAAAAAGATTGAACGTTGTATCACGGAGTTTTTAATCATTTTCTGAATTTGGTGTTTTGCCCAAAAATGGCCAACTTTGGGACTACGCCCAGGCCAGACCCTTGGATGAAAACTCACCATTTTGAAAACTTAAGATCTCATATGTCTCCTGTATAGTCTGACCAATTTTGAAGACGATCCAACTATTTTCTTCAGCGACAAGGTCTCAAATGTAAATCGATAAAATTTCGCATTTGATCCAAAATTTCCGACTTCCTGTTGGATTTGGAATATAGGTGCAAGAGACTTTTTGGAGCAGTTTTACGCAATGTATCGACTCACCAAATTTCATCATTCTACGTTGAAAAAACCTAATAGGAAAGGCCTTTTTGAAAATTTCAAGGGGGCGCCACTGAGCGATTTTGTTAAATTTTTTTGTAGATTATCAAAATTTACGCAAAGTTGCATGTATGTGCAAATTTTGGTGAGTTTTCGTGCATGTTCAGGCCTCCAAACGTAAACTCCAACTGTGAACCGAAAAAATTTCACATTTGATCCAAAATATCCGATTTCCTGTCGGATTTGGAATATGGGTGCAAGAGGCTTTTTTGAACAGTTAGGCATAAGGTATCTACTCCCCAAATTTCATCGCTCTACGTTGAAAACCTGAGAGGAGAGGCCTTTTTGAAAATTTTAAGGGTCAAGGGGGCGCCACTGAGCCATTTTTTGAAATTTTTTCAAAACGACGCAAGATTATCAAATTTTACGCGAATCTGCACGTATGTGCAAATTTTGGTGACTTTTCGTGCATGTTCAGGCCTCCAAATTGGCCATTTTCATTTGCCATGAAGAAAGAATAATAATAATAATAATAATAATAATAATAATAATAATAATAATCCTTTGCATTACAATAGGGCCTTCGCACGCCTAGTGCTCGGGCCCTAATAATAATAATAATAATAATAATCCTTTGCAAAACAATAGGGCCTTCGCACGCTTAGTGCTCGGGCCCTAATAATAATAATCCTTTGCAAAACAATAGGGCCTTCGCACGTCTAGTGCTCGGGCCCTAATAATAATCCTTTGCAAAACAATAGGGCCTTCGCACGCTTAGTGCTCGGGCCCTAATAACTAGACCTGCAAGCAGGACTGAACGGGCCCTCGCAATCTAGCGCAACTCGGACAGTATGCAGGTCAGGGTGGTGGCAGATCGTCCTCTCTAATCATCTCATTAGAACCTAACATGCGCGAAAGTTGCCTCTTTACATTCACACACCTAAGAGATAAAAACCCCTATTGGACAGAGGACTACAAAAAAGGAGCGAATAAAGGGTCATCACAGCAACAGACAGAGACATGTGGACATGGGCCGTAAAATAAGTATTTTAAAAGGTCTTGAAACAATGACCAACCTGAAAAGAACTGGACATATATTTTAAAAAATGAGTGACTTTCTATTGCCACTAGTTGGCGCTGTAGGGTTGATGCAAATGACCCCTACAGGACCCTTCAGACTATGACTCAACAAGCACGATATGTTTGGCGCAGATATGTTGTAGAAGTTATGACTGTTCAAAACTTGTGGTGAGACAAAATGGCTTCAGTCATTTTTACTTCTCCTGTTGGACCCTTTTGCTTCAACCAAACCTCTGTATTTTTCATCAGGCACCTGAACACATGTCTTAAGGCTCCCCTGATGCAGGTTTGAGGTGAATAGATTTTTTTTCCTTGGAGGAGGAGCCTGTTTCGTAAAAAAGGCATTTCCTGTTCCCACTAGGGGGCGCTAGGCCTAATGAGTAATATTTCAATGCACTCGTGTCAAGGGTGGGATGCCGCATATACATGCCAGATGTGAAAAAGATTGAACGTTGTTTCAAGGAGCTATTAGTCCTTTACTGAATTTGTCATTTTGCCGAAAAAATGGCCGACTTTGGCACCACGCCCAGGTCAGACCCATGAATGAAAACGCACCATTTTGAAAAGTTTAGATTTCATATGTCTCCTGAATTGTCTAACCAATTTTGAAGATGATCCAACTGATTCCCTCTGTGACAAGGTCTCAAATGTGCACCCTGTTAATTGATAAAAATTTCACATTCGATCCAAAATACCCGATTTCCTGTTGGGTTTGGAATATGGGTGCAAGAGACTTTTTGGAGCAGTTTTGCACAAGGTATCGACTCCCCAAATTTCATTGCTCTACGTTAAAAAAACCTAATAGGAAACGCCTTTTTGAAAAATTCAAGGGGGCGCCACTGAGCCATTTTGTTACATTTTTTTGTAACGTTGCAAGATTATCGAAATCCACACAAAGCCGCATGTATGTGCAAAATTTGGTGAGTTTTCCTGCATGTCCAGGCCTCCAAATGTAAACTGTACTAGAAATGGACAGAAATTTCACATTCGATCCAAAATACCTGATTTTCTGTTGGATTTGGAATATGGGTGCAAGAAGCTTTTTTGAGCAGTTAGGCATAAGGTATCTACTCCCCAAATTTCATTGCTCTACGTTGAAAAAACCCAATAGGAAAGGCCTTTTTTAAAACTCCTTTCTGTCGCCACTAGTTGGCACTGTAGAGTTGATGCAAATGACCCCTACAGGACCCTTCAGGGTATGACTCTCAACAAGCATGGGAAGTTTGGCGCAGATATGTTGTATATCTGCTGAGTTATGACTGTTCAAAGTATTTTGCGAGACAAATTGTTGACGATCATTTTCACTTTCATGTTTGGACCCCTCCGCTTCAACGAAACCTCAATATTTTTCATCAGGCACCTGAACACAGGTCTTAAGGCTCCCCTGATGCAGGTTTGAGGTCAACAGATTTTTTTCCCTTGGAGGAGGAACCTGTCTCGTAAAAAAAGGCATTTCCTGTTCTCACTAGGGGGCGCTAGGCCTAATGGGTAATATTTCAATGCAGTCGTGTTCAGGCTGGGATACCGCATATACATGGCAGATATGAAAAAGATTGAAAGTTGTGTCAAGGAATTATTAGCCATTTACTGAATTCGGTGTTTTTCCGAAAAAAAGGCCGACTTTGGCACCACGCCCAGGTCAGACCCGTGAATGAAAACACACCATTTTAGAAACTTAAGATCTCATATGTCTCCTGAACAGTCTCACCAATTTTGAAGACGATCCAACTAACTCCCTCGGCGAAAAGGTCTCAAATGTGCACCCTGTAAATCGATAAAAATTTCATATTCGATCCAAAATAACCAATTTCCTGTTGGGTTTGGAATATGGGTGCCAATGCTTTTTTGAAGCGGTTTTAGACAAGGTATAGACTCCCCAAATTTCATTGCTCTACGCTGACAAACCCTAATGTTATAGGCCAATTTTAAAATTTCAAGGGGGCGCCACTGAGCCATTTTGTTAAATTTTTTTGCAACGTTGTTAAATTATCGAAATTTACAATTTTCCGCACGTATGTGCAAATTTTGGTGACTTTTCGCGCATGTTCAGGCCTCCAAATTGGCCGTTTTCATTTGCCCTGAAAAAAAATAAATAAATAATAATAATCCTTTGCAAAACAATAGGGCCTTCGCACGCCTAGTGCGCGGGCCCTAATAATCCTTTGCAAAACAATAGGGCCTTCGCACGCTTAGTGCTCGGGCCCTAAAAATAATAATCCTTTGCAAAACAATAGGGCCTTCGCACGCTTAGTGCTCGGGCCCTAATAACCTGACTTTTAATTGTTCAATTGGTTTCAGAAATGGCTCAGATGAAAGCTAAGATCCCCCCAAATGATGCTGAATGTACAAAAATATAATTGTTTCACTGAAAAAAAGATTCATCATTTAACTCACTTGCTCCCAAAAACGTATGAATACGTTCTATTTTTAATTGTTTCAGTGTCCCAAAAACGCATTTATATGTCTTTTGCGTTTTTTTTTGACAAGAGGCATCTATAGGTTCCGATGTATCTAAGATCCAATGCACAAAGCTCAAAACCCATTTTAAAGCAATAAAACTGGCCACTGGAGGTCAGTAGCGCATTTGGTAAGAACACTAATTAACACTTTGGTCTCAGGAGGAATCTTACCCTCCGAAACACACAGAGTCCGCCGCGCTACGGTCAGCTCCGTTCCGAATGACGTAACAAATGCGATAGAGATCCCCTGCCATGCCCAATGCCGACAGCATAAGACTCTCATGCGGTCCGTACACCCGCGGACTCTAGACGCGCAATCGCAAAATGGGAGAGACTACATGATCAGATCAACACAAAAATTATTATTGTGACAGTATTTTCAGCGGGGGAAAAAACACGCCCAAAATGCTCAAAGGCCAAAAGTACAGTTTAGCTGCAGTTAAATTCAGTTCAACACACACAAAAGCACAAAATAACCCGCAGACTCCCCCGTCGGCCCGACCCAAACGTCATAATTGACATTTTAGGCCAGACCCTTCCTGAAATTCGAGTCGGGTCAGGTTCGGGCTTAAGATCTTACATCTAACGCGTGCATATACACAAATATTGCACTTCCAAGAACTGCCAGCTGAAGTTTCTGTAAATCAGCACAGAAGTCTAGCTCACTTTTTACTGTTTATTTTTCTCCGCGCTCTGTTCGCGGTGCCGCATCAAAAACACCAATAAGATAGTCGCGCTGACGACCAATGCAGCACTTCATAGTGACGCTACATTAGTATTAGGAAGAATGTCTTTTCCTTTAGTCATTTTAAAATATATTGTTTGGAGATACACGAGCACCATTCTTCCCATGCAAATGACCTGTATACATTTTGCTTTGTGCAAATTTCAATAAAATATGGTTAAAATTAGATGCATAATACTTTTATTAACATTATTTACTTTGAAAGACCGGATATTGCTGCCGTTCTATTTCCTGTTTGGTGCGTGCTAAACAGCAGGGCTTGATACGGCCGCAGGTTGACGGACCAGAAAATAGACCTCGTACGTGTTTTAGTTTTGACGGATCGGAGAGGCGGACTCAGGCGCATCTGGATCGGAGCTGAGCGGATCATGTGCACCACCTCGTATTGACTACAATGCAAACGTATTTGTTGCGTCGTTCGGAACGTTCTGAGCGTAGCGTGGTGGACTCTGTGTCTTTCGGCCTTACGGCATCTTGTCAGAGGTCAGGTTGCGGTTGATGTGGCAGTCTAGTGCAGGGGTCCCCAACCTATTCCACAAAGGCCCACTGAGGGTGCAGGATTTCATTCCTACAATACAAGGTGACAACACTTTCAACACAATCAGTTGATTGCAGTCAGGTGTGGCTTGTTTTAGCAGAAGCCTCATTGGTTCAACTGTCTCTGCTGGATCAGCTGGAACAAAAACCAGGACCCACAGTGGGCCTTGAGGACTGGGTTGGAGACCCCTGGTCTAGTGCACTGGGGTTCTTTTTATACACACCTGAGAGTTAATTGATCCATTATTGGTAACAGGTGAAACTCTAATCTGGGATTGTGTGCATCATTTGACAAGGCGACAAGACTTATGTCTTTGCAAAAATTGACGCAATGGGCTTTACAAAGCTGTAAACATCAGAACACTTTTCAACAGTTTTGTTTGGCACCGAAATGTTATTCCAAAACCTGTTGGGATTAAAATTATCCATTTCTTGTAAAAAAATATTGATTAAAAATATATTAGAGGGACACTTCAGTGTGTATGACGCGACAAGACTTTTGTCAGGTACTGTAAATCAGGGGTGCCCAATCCTGGTCCTCGAGAGCCCCTATCCAGCTTATTTTTCATGTCTCCCTCCTCTAACACACCTGAATCAACTAATCAGGATCGTTATCAGGCTGCTGCAGAGCTTGCTGATGAGCTGATCATTTGATTCAGGTGTGTTAAAGGAGGGAGACACGGAAAACAAGCTGGATAGGGGCTCTCGAGGACCGGGATTGGGCACCCCTGCTGTAGACTGTGGCCGGAAGTCACTCATTTTCATTGAGTGGGATTCAAAAAGTTAAATATATCCATCACTTCCACACACATCCAAGCAGTCCATTTCATTCAGTAGCATAAAATACCGTGTGGAATATGAAATAAACATGCTTTCAGTAAAGATACACGATAATATCGGTCACCGATAATTATCGGCCGATAATGGCAATTATGACGTCACACAGATAATCCAGATAATAAAAAAATTCAACCGATAATGCAATCCGATAATTATATACTTGATTTTGCCTCCAAATGTGCGCAACCAAAGAATTCAGCACACCGCCTCCTCAACCCCTCCCCTCTCTGAAGCCACTGAGGGAGGAGGGGTTGAGGAGGCGGAGTTACAAGACAAGAAGTAGTTGAATATTATGGCGGCTGTTACTAAAAAAACGACGCTCTCGCCATCTGCGAAACATGTACCGTATAAGTTCCACGAGGCAGAAAGAACGCGTCCTCATTCAAAACCACTAACCCAGCAGCCATTTAAAAATGCTTTATAAAGAATTTTGGAACAAATACGAGGCTGCTGCTAGCAGGAATGCTAAAGCTATTGTAAACACTAAGTTAAACTACAGGGCTTGTGACGATACAGAGTCGGGCTGTTTGGGAATGCAGCCCAAGGCGGGTGGTAAATTCGCATCTAAGGCTAAACACCGGCACTACTGGAGACCGATAGTCGGCAAGTAGCCGTCTTCCGACGGAGCCCGCCGCTCTGGCCAGTCCGGCAGGCCGCCGCCACCTCGCCATAGGCGGGGCGGGCCGAGCCCGGTTCCCCGGCCTCTGGACCTCCGGCGAACACCCCGGTTTCTCGAGCATTGCCCCACGGCGTGCGAGCAGAGCCAGGACCCGAATACGCCGCGGCGAACCGGCCAGGGCAGGCGGATTATCCGGTACGAATGTAGCTGCCACCGCCGCCGAGACAAGACACGTGTTTTTTTTTTTTTTTTTACCTTAATGACCCGAGAACCAAAGCCCTGGATAAAAGAAATAATGCAGTTTATACGACCACCATTCTTCATGAAAAAGTGATGTCCGGTAAGCAAGCTTATCATGACGGCATAGTGGTTATAAGATCATTTAAACATGGAGAAAACGAAGTCAGCCAGTCAATAATGCATTCAGAATGTGAAATGACGAGCGGTCAGATGACTTTGTAACGCTGCCTTTATTTTCAGCTTAATAAAACTCAGGCACAAAACAACACGCACGCGGATGCGAGCTCCAACTCCGTCCAAATAGTACTGCCGTGTAGCAGTTTAGCTGCTGTAACGCAAATGTCGTGAAAGCCGCAAATGTAAACAAAGCGCTGCAGAATGGGTACATGACATCTCGCTCTTTTGAGGTAATCATTTTCACAGTGTGCAACAAAGCATATAACATTAGCAATCACTTTTCAAATTATTTAACGTATTTCTTTGCTCAATTACAGTCACAGTAGATAATCAAATTCTTAAATCAATATTCTGTAGCCACAAATATTATTCAAAATCTTTCCTTCTTCAAGTTTTTTTTTTTAGGATTAAGTATAATAATGTATTGCTTAAAACAAGGCTGTTAAGATTATTTTCAGCTAGCTATTTTTCTTCCAAGAAATCTGAGAGAAATACACTTGAAGCGATCGTAGATCATTTCACTTATTGCAATAGATTTACACTTAAAACTGACTAGTTTTAAGGAGGTGTGTTTTGCAGCGGATTAATGTTATATATGTTAGGAATGGCTTACTTTTAAACGCATTTTTGTGTAACTTAGGTATTTACTCTGTAATTGTTGCCAAAGGTTTACCATTACACAATGTCAGACAATCTGTCATTATTTAGATGTTTGAATTGACGACTTGTTCATACTTTATGTTGAAAAAAAGAGCAATAAATTATATTTTGGCACAGTAATATTTTCTTTTGTGTATACTTTAAAATTTTACATAAATCTTTTCATAGAATTATCGGCTTGACATTATCGGTTATCGGTTGGAATGAGGAGGAAATTATCGGTTATCGGTATCGGTTGAAAAATGCATTATCGTGCATCACTAGCTTTCAGGTGTCATATGCACTTTAAACTTGTGCTTATGTGCCAATGTCAAAATTAGTCAGTCATATGGTCCAACAACAAGGATTGGACACATTATCACAGAAAAGACTAAAAGGATTGAACCAATGCCACCAAATAATAGTTCCAGCTTTCTGCATACACCGCGTCAGACAGAGCCCCACACCCACCTCAATACGAGTAACTTGATACTCACAGAACAGCAAGTGTGATGTGGCGTCGACTCTATCTGATGGTTTAGCGATGAGGTTGTCTGCTAGGGATCCATCTGTTGAACTGCTACTGCCACTTGGCGGCTCTGCCCCTTTGCTGCCCTCGCTTGGATATCCATCTTCACACTTCAATAGCTCACCAGTCCAGCTGAGCATGTCCACCACCTCCTCTTTAACATACGGAGGGTTCTCTTCCTCATTTTTGAAGGGATGAGGTTGCTGTTGCTTCTCAATGTGGGGGTTCTCAACTCTAATGAAATACTCTTCCTGCTCCTCTTTAATGTGGACGAATTCTTCCTCCACCTTCTTGAAGCGTGGCGACTCTTCCTCCTCCTCTTCTTCCATGCGAGCAGACTCCTGGCATTCAGGACTGAAATCTGCAATACACATGAGCCAAATCATATTTCTTCATTTGCCATATTCAGTCCCCAAAATATTTACTGCTACAAAAATATTCCTCCGTGACGATTTTGTATTTATTCCTGTCTTGTTGTCATCCAGTACAACACAATGCAATTTAAATTGAATTACATCACATTTTAACAAGACAGACACAAACATAAACAGTATTTAATTTGACCTATCAGCTGGTTTGACGCGGAGAATCGGAATGGGTTTGATATACAGTGATACCTCTACATACCAAGTTAATTCGTTCCACGACCTTTTTTGTAAGTCGAAATGGTTGTATGTCGAGCAGGATTTTCCCATAAGAATACATTATAATTGAATTAATTCGTTCCACAGCCCTAAATACTGATGTTAGTTTTGCAAATATCAATTACAAGGAGCAAAACAAATAAATTATTAATAAAAATTGGAATAATAATAATAGTAATAATAATAATAATTAGAGCTGGGAATCTTTGGGCACCTAACAATTCGATTACGATTACGATTCAGATGGTCCGATTCGATTCTAAAACGATTATTGATGCACCCCCCCCTTTTTTTTTTTTTTTTTTTTAATATTTTGTACATTTGTTCCAAAATTGTTCAAAAATACTCTCAGGCTAAACCAAACTACTATTTCAGTATCAAGTTAACATATAGCAGTAAACAAATATACAAAAATAACAGTAAATAAAAAACTCCAGTCCCCATTCTGTATCAGCAGCTTTAAACTACATTCGATTAATGTTGTGAATCAACCGTGAACGTTAATCCATAATTTCCCTTTTGTCAACTTTCGACATGTGAAAGTTTTAAAACTATTTTAAAGATAGATTCAAGTCAATATTTTACCGATTTAGGAGTATTTTAGATAAAAAGTTAATTAGGTTTGCTTGGAAGGTTCGCTACAACAGCCTTGCAGAGAAGTGTACTGCTTTAAGATGGCGGCCGTTTACTACGTCTGCATCTAGCTTTTTGTAGATGTGCTGCAAACGCTACCGCTACCGTGTTGCATCTAGTCTTATATAAATGATATCTACCGTAACATTATGTGGATGACGTACTTTTGTAGCAGCTTCAGGTATGTTGTTGTGGTTTTTTTTATCTCGTGGCATGAGTTGAGCATTGGCATTACCCGAGGGGCCGGGTAATGAGAAGCATGATGTTTAGCTACTCTCGCTCCGTTGCTCATTGACCGCGCGGCGCGCTGAGTGTGTTGTACTTCCGCTTTACTTGGCATATTTCAATAATCAGAATTTGGATGTTTGTGAATCGTTCTCGAATCTTCCACGGCCGAATCGCGAATAATCTAAGAATCGGAAATTTTGCACACCTCTAATAATAATAATAATAATAAAAAAAACGGGTTCTAATGTGGCTGATGCTTTTTGATCTACCTGAACGCACCACGTGGATGACTTGACGAAGCCTTTTTACTTTCGTTTTGTTTATTTGCAGCGGGGGACAGAAGCCTGTTGTGTTGCACAAGTTGATGGAACAAATGATTAGAAACCTGACAAAGCTGGCGATTTCTTTGGCGATGTTACCACAATAATAATTGCCACCTTAACTTATAAAGACTGACGAACGGAGGGGGACCGCCGAGATCATAGACCGTCTACGGCTGTGTTGAGCCATATCACTGATGCGCACTCCACGCTGATATTTTTCTATCAAATCCTTCATATCCATCTTAATGTCAATGGTAAGCATCACTTTTTTCCTTTTTTTCACCACCTGCACTAACATGTTTGGAACCAATGTTGATTTCTCTCACTAGAAAATATGCCTTGCGTCCGTCTAGCGGGCAAACAAAGAGACTGCGGTGCTGTCATAGATCGTCGTATTTAGAGCATGTCGTCGGATGTAGAAACAAATGGCGAGGCAAATTTTACGTCGGATGTCAAAAACATTGTGTGTCGAAGCGATCGTATGTCGAGGTACCACTGCACTCCCAATGTGGTTCTTCATTATGTTTCATTGATTCGGAGAAAACAGTGAACAGCAGGGGGTTTACAGGGACGGGAAAGCACTCAGAAGAGGAAAGTAAACAACAACAACAAAAACATGATTAACAGCTATGCTACCTGTGAACGTAGTGGTGCTCTCGTTGCCTATTTATATTTACCTATTAACCCCATGCGGAGGGCCTGGTAACCCAGGAACAAAAACATGATTAACAGCTATGCTACCTGTGAACGTAGTGGTGCGCTCGTTGCCTATTTATATTTACCTATTAACCCCATGCGCAGGGCCTGGTAACCGAGGAGAAAAAGAAAGAACAGTAAGTCAATAGGAAATGCAGGGTGTACGCAATTCTGGCATTACGACAAAGGTGGGGAACCCAGTACCATGAAAATCCCCCGTTTGTGTTGCAAGGCTGCAACAACGAATCGATTAATAAATTAGTAGCCAACGAATTTTATGATCAATTTTTGACGGCTGCTATGAGCAGTCCTGTTTGGGTCCTTGTTTGTGAGGCTGCGCTCACACCAGTGATTAAAGCAAAAGTGAGAGTTCACTGCTACACTCAGGTTAAGTTGCTGAATCAATAATATTTACGATGTGTTCTTGAGTCATGTCTGTTGTTAGATCCAGTGTGCCTCCATCAGAGGTGAAGCCAACTGTATTATTTGTAGACAAAATAGCAAACAGGAGGTGGTTTTGGGAGGAGTGAAAGAAAGAAAGCAGACAGAAGAAGAAAAGACAAAAACAAAAAAATACATGGATAAACTGCTTTGTTACCTGGGAACATAGTGGTGCTATCGTTGTCTAGTTATATTTACCCGAGGACACAATGTGGGGGGCTGGTAACCGAGGAGAAAGAGACGGGATGGTAAGTCGATAGGAAACGTGATTAGGCGGGGTGGGACGTACACAATTCCAGCAATGCGAGGTGGGGAACCCAGTACCATGAAAAACATCTTTAAGTATTGATAGGTCGACATCCTGTTCTATGCTACTTGATCGCTAATCCTCGCACCGGCAATCTCATTTACCTGCGTATGCAGGCCTCCAGACTGCTCCTAAATGGGGGCATTTCACCCCTTACATTTGACACAGTACAAATAAATTTTAATCAGCTGGCACCTGGGCAAGTACGACTTTGCCGATTTTATTAAAAAATCATGAATTTATTTGTGGTAGACAAACTTCCCCACACTTAAGCCTAATTGTTGGCGGCTATGCAAAAGTTGCTAAAGCATTGTATTTATCGGTAATATAGTAAAATGAGTGAAAATGAAAATATTGACTGGGTTCATCTATGTTCATGGACGGTTAAATTCAAGACATATTAATGTTGTTGGAGACCAACTTGACAACAAACCCAAATTGTGGGCTGGCACAACAGGGTGTCAAGTAGTGTAAACTGGTCGTTGCTAAAAGTCACACCCAATCAATCGTATGACATCCGACAAGTGGAGCCACATAAACAACTTAGGCTAGGTTCATACTGCATGTCTTAATGCACAAATCCAATTTTTTGTCATATCTGTTTTTTTGGCGTGCCCGTTCAGACTGCCTAAGTTTTAGGCATGCGCACTAATTCGCAGTCCGACACGCGCTGAGCAAAAAGACCCGCATGCGCAGAAGCATTAAAACAAATGACAACACAAGCTGGCTGTCATCAGTCATTCCAGTGAGATCATATTTTGATTTCCAAAAAGAGGACACAAATAACAGACATAAACAATCCCCGTTTTGGCTTATATTCAAAGTTCACATGGATTGATAGCATGCACGCACCGTCCGTGCATGTCGTACACACATACGGGCAGTTTGCGCCGATTCTTGGCCGTGTAGGCAATCTTGAAAT
This sequence comes from Corythoichthys intestinalis, assembly GCF_030265065.1. Taxonomy (NCBI): domain Eukaryota; kingdom Metazoa; phylum Chordata; class Actinopteri; order Syngnathiformes; family Syngnathidae; genus Corythoichthys; species Corythoichthys intestinalis. The sequence goes on along the minus strand of NW_026651595.1, from coordinate 2,683,534 downwards.
ATTGCTCAAATAGAGCAAAAAGAAAAAACTACATTTCCTCACGCCATTAGACGCCACTTCCTGCCGAGAGCCCCGAGCTGTGTTCGTACTGTTAGCTCCATGTGTTAATCAAGAAACAAAGTTGTCAGCACGTCGTGTGTTAGATACATTTGTAAACAAAAAGCTCATAACAAGACACTATGCACGATCCATTTAAGAGACGCTGGAATAGTAGGAGGCGAGGAGGAGATCAGCGAGAAGCAAAACTTCACGGTCGAATGTGGCGGCAGTCCGCTATTATTTTGTTTTCTTATTGTTGCCACAATAAAGTGGAGAAAGCCATCAACGACTCATCTCCTTCTTTCCCTGCAACGTTTTTATATTATTATTTTAAATGCACGAGAGCTGCTGGATCTGCCAAAATAAACATGAAGTCTGATTATTATTTTTTTAACAATGTCATCAGATAGACAAAAACATAAAATTATGTGCAAATGCCTGCATCTTCAAATCATGAAAATAATAACAGCCTATATCTTACCAATCTTGTAATCCCAATGAGTCTTGTATCCATTACATGTCAGGTAGTCTAGGCACATTGTTTGCATCCTGATTAGCGTCTGGCTAATACATGTTAGGTCCAACATAAAATTCCAAGCTTCTCTTCTTCCTCTAACTCTTCAAAAACTTAGATCTCCTCCCTTGCGCTCGATTTATCGCTTATATCGCTGTTTGAATCATTGTTTGAAGGGCTTTGTATGGCGGCCATATGCATGGAGCTGCCATCACTGTTCCCGGTGTGACGTATCACTTCCGGGTTCGTCCCCTTTCAGGCTCGAACTTCGGAAACGCAATTATTTTGTCAAATATACAACATATAAATTATTTTTTCATGCTTTATTTGTTGAACAATGTTTTTAATTACTTTAATTGTGACCCTATTTGGCATGTTATGAAATGACTTCACATTTCTGCTTTAATGGAATTACAATGTATTCCTATGGGAAAATCATGCTCGACATACGACTAACAAACAAGGTCATGGAACGAATTAACTTCGTATGTAGGGGAACCACTGTATTGTACAGCCCAACCGAGAGGTATCATAAAGTATGTGCTGGTCACACACTGCTAAAATGATACAGTGATCCCTCGTTTTTAGTGCTTAATGGGGACCGGAACCCTCCACAATAAGTGAAAAACAGCAAAGTCGCGCCCCCCCCCCCAATTTTTTTTTTTTTTTTCCCCGTATGATCAGCCGCCTGACTATCCTGACCCCCGGCTGGGTGGACGTCCTCGTTGCCCCCCCCCCCCCCCCCAATCTGGCTAGATGGACCCCCTCATGTTCCCTCACCCCAATGCATCTCAACAAACTGGAACTCCTTCTGCTAATACCCATCATCAGTGGTGGTGCATCTTAGAGCAGGGCGGTAAACCGAAAATTTACCGTCACCGAAATTCTTCACGATGACCGACGTAATTTTGACCATGTCGGTAAATTCGGTAATTGAATAAAACAAGAAAATATAGTCTTTCTATCCCGCTTTGACGCTGTGTTGTTCGGCTATGTTCACTCCCCTTTAAGAAAGCAGACAGTGTGCTTACGTATGGAGTCACGTGGTTTTCAGGAAGCCAAACAAACAGAAGCCTGGTAGGCTAACAATAGCGGCTAACGCTACAAGTTAACAGGATGGAGTCGGGCTTAAGTTAGTTTCGCCAAACTTTCACCCGACATTAAGTAAACTCTTGGCTGGTTCCAGACGGGCTTTCACCCGCTGTCCTCCCTGGTTCTCACGATATCAGGAGAGGATGCTTTCAGTCCTTTCTTCTGGTAGCCAAGCCACAGGCCAACGCTAGCGGCTAGCAACGGCTACAAATGAACGTGAAAGAGTCGGACAGCGCCTCTAACCTTGTCGAAACGGCTAAAATTAATGAGTGGACTGGGCACGGACTTCATGTAGCAATCATCATGTCGCTTTATTTGGCATCTCTGTGTGATTTCTCTGAAAGCTTTCATGATGGGAAAGTACTCAGCATAAAGTATAATCCAACAGTGAAGCCTATATATGACAGTTTAATGACCACAGCTATTTTTCTGTATATGTTTGCTTTATTCTGTCATCATAAAACCTTAAATGTTTCATTGGCATCAGAGCAATACAGCTTTAATCTGGTTGTGTCTGTGTGGGGGGTGCATGTATTAAAAAATGTTTCGGGAAAAAAAAAAAACTGAAACCTTGACGTAAACACTTGTGTTGAATAATTATGTCACAGCAGACATTACCAATAAGTTGTCTGAAGTGTAATGTTAAAGCTGCAAGTCATTTGTGTTAGAATGACATGTTTGCGCAGTCGTCATATTGATTTTTATAAGGTTGTACATTTTTCAAGTCATACAAGCTGTCATAAATAATCACACTAGAATTCTTATTGTTTACAAGATTTTTTTTATACTTAATGTTTAGACTGCAAGTGCAATTGTTAAATTGAAAGCTGGTTAAATAAATTTAATGAGAAAGTTAATTTGTATTCCATGCATTGATTTAAATTTTCAAATTATATAACAGTCTGCTTAGGCGAATTTATCGTCATTTATCGTTATCGAGGTAAATCTGCTCAATTTATTGTGATACGTACTTAAGGCCATGTCGCCCAGCCCAGTGCATCTATAGCCTGTCCGTCCTGGGAGTGGATCTCTCCTGACTGTGGTTCTCCCCAACGTTTCTCTTTTCCCACTGGGTTTTAGGAGTTTTTCCTTGCCGCCATGGAGGGTCTAAGGATGGGGGATGCCCACGACATGAACTTATCTCATTCATCTACTATATCTGACTGTGTAACAAATTGACTCTGTAAAACCCTCTGAGACAATCTTGTTGTGATATAGGCCTATACAAATAAAATTAAATTGAATTGAATCAATGTATTTATTCAGATTTATCATTAGAAAGAGATACTTAGTTTTTTTCACTTTTTTCCCCGGTAAGTATAATTTTTAAAAAAACTTATGTGGAAATATATTTAATTAGAGATGTCCCGATCCGATATTTGGATCGGATCGGACGCCGATATGGGCAAAAAAATATACCGGTATCGGATCGGCGGACACGGAAAAATTCCAATCCAGACTTCCGATCCTGTTTTTTTTTTTTAATAGTCCGGTCCCGGTTTTCCAGCGCACCGATTTACATAATCCATTCCAGTTTTTGCTTCGGTTTCCCTAAAATCCGGTCCGCATTTTATGGCACACCTTCAACACACTACATTACCGTCTCAGAATTTACCGAGAGACTATCGGTAAAAATGTCAGCTGTGTGGGATCATTTCACCTTAAAGGACGACAAAGACGAAGAGGCAGAGTGCAACATATGCCACAATAAAGTCAAGCGTGGTGGTAAAGCTGCAAGAAGTTTTAATACAACCAACCTAATCAAGCATTTAGCGAAATACCACCACAAACAATATGAGCAGTATGTTAAGAAAACCGAAGACAAAAAGAAAGGTCCTACGCAACTAACACTGGCAGAAACTTTTGCTATGCGTTACAAACTGGCACTTGACAGTCCCAAAGCCCAGGGAATAACAACAGGGTCCCCCCAGGATTGATAAATCTAAATTCAAGACTTTTAAGACCTTTTTTAATGCCATTTCAACTGAAAATTAATACTTTTCTCGCACCCATTATTTAGATAATATTTGTATTTGTATTTGTATTTGTATTTATTTTGATCTCCATTAGTTGTAACAGGTACATCTACTCTTCCTGGAGTCAATTCAGCCTGCTCCGTTCAAACATTTACACCAGTGCTTGCCTCACCAACCAAAATGCATACGGAAAAAATAACAATAAAAAATCCCACACCCACCCCCTCCCCTCCCTCCCTATCCATACACTCACACACACACCCCTACATATAAATGCACATATAGTACAGACATACACATTACATATATCTCTATACATATCTATATACTACATGCATGTACATGTACAGAAAAGACCCAGTCTTTGTTTTCCTGACGTTCATTGACGTTATCTGGCTCATGGCGGTTAGTTATTTCGTTTCAGAATTCATTACTAATTAAATGTCTCTTCAGAAGGAACTTAAACTGATTTTTACTGTCTGCAGAAATAATTTCAATTGGCACAGTGTTCCAGCCCAACATCGCTCTATACATGACTGAACTTTTTCCATGGTTTGTTTTGACATGAGGCAAAATGAATCTACCCCCCATGGCATGACGGGTCTCATGTTGATGTTCATCAGAACTTCGATATAATTTTTGGAAAAGTACCTTTGGAATTTTAGTCGTAACTATATTTCTCGTAAAAGTAAGCAATGAAGCCGTAAATCTGTCTTTAACTTTTAACCAGGACAATGTGTTGTGCATCCAGTTTACGTTAGTTCTGAGTGAACAACGAAGCACACACCGAGCTGCTCTATTTTGGACAGTTTGTAAAGTTGTTATATGAGTTATAGCGGCACATGACCAAATATCAGAGCAGTAATCTAAGTGTGACAACACAAGTGTCTTTGTCACATCTGCTCTCATATTAAGAGGCAGCATCTGGGAACATCTTCTTACCATTGAAAGACTTTGACCCATTCTGCGAAGTACTTTACAAATATGTTCTGACCAAGATAGTTTATTGTCAATCTCCACACCAAGAAGTTTAGTCACCTGTACCTGCTCAACACTAGTGTTTTTGACAACTAGATGTAGTTTGGGTTCAGTTAAAAGACTATGTTTGGTTCCAAAGACAATACTTTTTGTCTTGTCCACATTTAGTACTAGTTTGTTAGTCATAACCCAATCAGAAACATATTTTAACTCTTCCATCAAAACATTTTGAATTTCTTCGACTGTAGTTTGTGATGAATAAATTGTTGAGTCATCTGCGTACATGGCTATTTTTGCTTTTTTTAACACCAATGGCAGGTCATTAGTATATATAGAGAACAGGAGTGGTCCCAGGCAGCTTCCCTGTGGTATACCACAGTGAACATTTTTCCAGTCCGATAAGCTCCCATTAAAAAAGACAGCTTGCCTCCTGTTTTCAAGATAACTCTTAAGCCAGAGTAGTGCTGCTTGACCAAAGCCATAACATTGCATTTTTTTTAACAGGAGGTTGTGATCAATAAGATCAAAAGCTGAGCTAAAATCCAGCAGTACCGCTCCTGCCAGCCTTCTGTTATCTAATGCCGTTAGCCAATCATTTGTCATCTGTGCCAACGCTGTAGCGGTTGAATGCCCTGCTCTGTACGCATGTTGGAAATCTGTATTTAGATTATTATCTGAGAAATATTCTTGAATTTGGTCAAAGACAATCCTTTCCATAATTTTACTCAGAGCAGGCAACAGACTGACCGGTCTACTATTAGGACCACAGAAAGGTAAGGCTGCACTTTTTTGTAATGGCACAATTTTAGCTGTTTTCCAAGCATTTGGATAAACTCCCTTATTAAAAGTCAGGTTTAGAATGTGAGTAATGGGAACTGCAATGAGGCTTGCAGCAAGTTTCAACAATTTTGGATCAATATTATCTACACCTGATGGCTTTTCTTTACATTCCAATAATAATTTTTCTACCTGGCTAATAGTAACATTAACAAATTCAAAGTTGCAAGTTTTCCCTTCCATAATACAATTCCTTATGAGAAGCTCTGCTTTTGAGTTATTAGTTTCTCCCATGTCCTCTCTTAACCTACCAATTTTATTACAAAAATAATTGTTTAAGTGATTGGCTATAACCATTGGCTTTGTGATAAACTGACCCCCTAATTCCATAAATGATGGAGTGGATTTAACGTTCCTTCCCAGCATACTATTCAGAATGCTCCATAATTTTTTGTTGTCATGTTTTCCATTTATAATCAAATTGTTATAGTACACCTTCTTTTTCTTTTTATTTAATTTAGTAACATAGTTTCTAAGTTTCCGATATATCTGCCAATCTGTTTCATAATGAGAAACATTTGCCACTCTTTTAGCCTCATCTCTTTGTGCCATGCAGTCCTTGAGTTCGGTATCTATCCAACCAGCTCTTACTTTGCTCACTGTACGCTTTTTTATCGGGGCGTGTTTATCACTCACCTCTAAGAACAGCTTGTTGAAAACTTCAACTGCAACATCTGGATTCTTACTAATCAACACTTCATCCCAACAGATATTACGGACATCCTCGATAAACCCATCTTCAGTAATATTGAATCATATTAAAAAAAATAAAGCACTGAACATCAAATTTAACCTCAATTACTAAGTGTGTTTGACAAAAGAATGCACATTTACTGAAGATACAATTGAAACATTTAAATATAAGGTCTTTCAGATTTTTTTCCCCCCAGGATAAAATGGATTTTACACTATTTTTGTAAAGCAACTTCAGAAATTACATTTGCAATACAACAGGTTTCCCTTTTAAGAGGACCTAGTCAAGGTGGTAGGTTGGTGATTGTCAAGTTGGTCACCTTAACTGCAAAGTGCTTGGGAAAATCCAGCAATTGGCAGTGAAAGTTTTAAAAAACAGCCACTAAATGACAGTAGTTTACCATTAATTACCACAAAATAAAAAAGCTACACATGACCATTTCCCTTGGTAATTGCTTTTTTCTAATCACATTACAAGTATACAAATCACGTTAATCCTTTGTTAGCTATTGAAGATATTTCTTTTAATCAGATAGAGAAAATCCATACTCTTATTCAATCAAGAAAAACATTTAAATATACCAGGAGGTGTTTTACTATTACCTACATTATAATTTGCCTATCACCATGCCATGTTATTCAGATCAACGTTACCCCGCACTCGTCCCAATAATAGTGTCAACCGTGTTGTGTATCTGAGGGTGATGGTGGATCTACGACTCCGGTTTATCCATGCTAAAGCTAGTGCACCTGCCAATACCCCATTGAACATGGCTAACTTTTAAATTAAAACTACGAAATTCACATTAATTCGAAAGGCAAACCGTGCAGAAATACATTATTGCATCTAACACATTTTAATTGGAGAAATTGGCAACTTACTTTGAAATGTTAAAGGGGAAGTTCAGATTTTTTGACATCAGGCTTATTCTTCGAGTTAGGGGGGTGGTTAAATAGTCAGTGGAGTTGATTTCAAAATATTCCGTATCGTTTGTTAGTCTTCTATTATTCTTCAGGGCTCCGGAGTGGCTATGCTAATGCAAGTCAATATGGCCAATTAGCATGCTCATGAAAACAACATATGCACGTAGGAGAATCACAGATGACGCATGCAATCAATAGTGTTGGCTATGTTTTCAGGATAAAGTTATTAAAACTTACCATTGTATGTCAATAACTGCAGTAAGAACAGCAACATTAGTAATTCAGTTGCCTTGCAGAGAAGAGAACAAGCTGGCTGCGCAGAGGGATATCACATTGGTCTTTTCACCGCTTTTTTTGTTGTCTTTTTTGTGGCAACGAAGCGACTTCCCGCCCCCAAAATGCAGGGAAGAATTGGGGCTGAACTGTTTTCAGGACTCAATAAATGGTTGCAAGTGAACACCAAGACTTTTTCCCACTTCTCAACAAAGGTGTTCTTGAAACTTTTTTCTTCGTAGACAAGACCAACTGGAAAAAAACAGGCAGCTATCAATGAGGTAAGTGGATTCCTGCATGCTTTATTTTTTGAAAGGCAAACATCTGGGAAGAGGCCAGCGACGTGTTCTTCCATCATGTGTCGTCTCCTGCATCCGTGACAAGTGCACTTCTGTCATTGGGAACTACAATGGTTTTAGGGAAACTGAAGATGCTTTGCAATTATTCTAAGTACAACTCCTACATACCCAGAAACTTTTGATCTTTTAAACCTTCACATTTCACAAATAAGACAATATGTGCGTTTTTTTTTTATTATAGTACATTCAAAAATATCCATTAAAAAGAAAAAAGGAAAATGTCAGCCTAATTATTTTTTAAATCTACTGACATGTAAAATGACTTTCTTTATCAGGCCTTTTGATGCCTGGGGAATTGTAGTTGGAGGCTTGAAATAAAAGTCTGGATCAGCAAACTTCACTGATGAACCCTGCAGTCTTTCCAGGACATGCGCCACCAAATTCTGTCAGAATGTCTGCGTTGTTGGCTCGTAACTCCTCCGGGCAACCCATCTTTTTTGTTTGCGTTGGAAACTCCAAGCTGTATCTCGAAGTCCCTAATAGAGTAAATTTGATTGGTTTATGTACACATAAGAAGGGTAGACTGCAATTGTTAATGGGGAAAAAAAGTTGATAAAGCCTACCAGAAGGGTAGACTGCAATTGTTAATGGGGAAAAAAAGTTGATAAAGCCTACCATCAGCATTCCTCGCTTGCTGGTGCCCTTGCCTTCATGGAGTTGAAAACCAAGTGGAGCCTCTTCTGGGTGTACATAAAGCATCTCCAGGTCACCTAAAGATCACAGTAAAAAGTAGTTTGTTAGATGTGTCATGATAATATGCCTGTGTTGTAGACACAACCGCACCACGGAATAAGGTAAACCCTAATATCTAAAAAAAAAAATTTCGCGGAATGTCATGTTCAGCAAAAAAGTTTTAGAATTATTTTTTTAAATCGTATTTAGGAGCGCTGTTCAACGCTTTCCCAAAGACCAAATCGGAGATTACTTCTTGGTTTATTCCTTTATTTATTACAAGCTAGGTAGGTGTCACTTATCTAAGGACATAGAAAACCAAGTTATCACTCTGTACGCTCAAAAGGTTTCTTCTCAATTTTTCACGAAAGTGATAAAGTATTCCAATATCCCCCAGTTCAGTTTATTATAAATAACCCTTCAATAACTGATTGGCTGAGGTGTCTGGGGCGAATAGTAAAGGTAAAAAAAAAATTGTATGATTGACATATTGATTACCGGTATTTACATACTACCGACTACTAGTCCCAATGAGGAAGAGTCAGAGTACGTGTCTGTGTGTGGGAGTGTGCACATAACCTACGAACGATTCGTAAACCAAATCCAAAGTGGAAGGATTTACTGCATTCGGGATGGTGATCTGGAAATTGACTGTACTGTTCCCCTTTGTGTGTGTGTGTGTGTGTGTGTGTGTGTGTGTGTGTGTGTGTGTGTGTGTGTGTGTGTGTGTGTGTGTGAGTGAGTGAGTGAACACAAGTGTACAGTCAGCCAAACTCCATTCAAAATGAATACGGGAGTCAGGCTCCAGGTGCTTTATTGTGCTGCACTGTCGCATCCAAAAATGAATCGGAGTGAAAAGACGATCCCTTCGAAGGTACAAACAACACAACCAGCTCTCACCAAACGACGGACTGACTAAAATACTACAAAAATGGCAGCCACAGTACTTCCTTCCTGTCAAACGGCTGTTAAAATAATAGCACGAAGGAAAAATGCACTTCGTGAGATATTGGACAGAACATTGACCATTGTTTCCAATTTAAAAACGCGAACCATAAATATGCATGGCGTTTGTTACAAGCCTCACTAACGCGAGCTGCAATATCGAGGTGTGCAAGCACATATATGTGATATATTTTCATATATATATATTTTTTTTTTTACCTGTTTATCGGAAGCTCTTGAAGACGTTTGGACACTCGAAGGCACAGCAATTGGGTAACAGGAGAGGATACCGATGAAAATGGGCGCTGCAAATACTCCAAAGCAGTACTTTTCCACCGGTGTGTGTGTGTATGTCATATCCAGCAGAGTAACCACATTTTATATCGTTCCTCGTTCTTCATAGTCAGGCGGTGGAAACTTTCCTTTGTCCATTTCTTCTGTATGTTTCCACAACTTCTAAAAGCACATTTCACCATTTTGACGTCCTTCCATGAACGCGCTGCATAGCAGACCAAGGTGAATACGAGTGGCCACAGCACTCCCCTCTATTGTGGTGCCATTACGCATAGAAAAAAATAGTCCCGCAGAATTAAATGAATTACGGCAGTTTGGTGAGACATTGTTTTGGCTGCAGGGGTTTCTTGAACATTGGGCTGCGTTTTTAATTTATTTGACTATGTTAGATCTGTGAATATCGGTTTTTATTAGCATGCTAACTGGCCATAATGACTTGCATTAGCATAATCACTGTGGAGCCCTGAAAATAATAAAAGACTAACAAACGATACGGAATTTTTCTCAATCAACTCCACTGACTATTTAACCCCCCCTAACTCGAAGAATAAGCCTGATGTCAAAAATTCGGAACTTCCCTTTTAAGCAGGTCCACTGCCTTCGCATGACCCATAAACTGCGACCCAAAGTATCTGAATGCGACTTGGTCGCCGATCCAATACCTCACATTCTGGTCCAACTGTTTGGACTTGGTTGTCTTGTTGAGGCTTCGTCAAACATAACAACTAAGGCATCTGAGCAGTTCCTTACGTTAGCACACAGTACTGTGCGATTGCCTGCTGTTGTGATGTTGACGCTAATGATGCTAACAGCGCGCACGCACGAGGTGCATTGTGATTTGTAGTGCAGTGCATCGTAAAAATTCTACGAGTCATCTTCGTTATGGACAAAAAAAAAAACAAAAAAAAAACTTCGTCACGGGTATAATTTAGGTTGCACAGAGATGTTCTTCAAAATCAAAACCACGGTGAAAAAATTCCAGACTTACGACAGCTAATTTAATACTTTTAATACCTTTAATAATGGAAAACTAAATTCAATGTTTTTTTAATACTTTTAATAACGCGCGGGTACCCTGAACATGAGTTATTGCCGAAGAATTCATTCTGAATGACGAGCCATTATCTCTCGTGAGTAAAGACTTAGAACCACGGTACAACATGCCCAGCTGTCATTACATCCTTGAGCGATTCGGCCGTGGAAGATTCGAGAACGATTCACAAACATCCAAATTCCGATTATTGAAATATGTCAAGTAAAGCGGAACTAATACACAGCGCGGTCTTCGGGACGCAATGAGAAACGGACCGCATTGCATCCCGAGAGTAAACATCATGCTTGTCATAGACCCGGGTAATGCCAATGCTCGACTCACGGCTTTAGCTCAACTCATCCGGCTGGATAAAAAACACAAGAATACCTGACTCCTGCTGACAGCCGCTACAAACTACGTCAACATCGTTTTACTGTAGATAATAGATATCATATTAAGCCTGAATGATATATCGTTTAAACATCGCCATCGTGATGTGCGTGTGCGCGATAGTCCCATCGCAAGCACGTGCGATAGTTTTTCTTTTTTTTGATCCACATACGCCTCATTTTCTGGTCTGCGCACAGCCTCCTACCCTCCCTCTCCCAGCCTTTTGATCCTCTCAGTCACTGCGGCACAACGATGGCTTTGATCTGGCCAAAGAAGCAGACTTCTCAAGGGCATCTGTCAATCATCGTTTAACTTGTTAAACAGTTGCAAGGAAGCCGCGCTGGAATGAATGTGTGTACTGTGGGGACGTTGGAGACATTTAAATGCCAGAAGTGATCATGAGGAGTTTGAAATTTCTACATGTCACTTCAACGGTCACAGCTAAAGTAGATAAACAGAAGCATTTAATAAAGCCAAGCATTTATCTGCTACAGTACTTTATTCTTGTTCAAAAATGATTTGGTTGGACAGCTATGTTTAAAATTTATCATAATTATGACATTTGAAGTGCTTAAAAACCATTTATTTATATACATTTTTTAAATCACTTTGGGGGGAAAAGTGCAGTTTTTCCACTTATCGCGGCGGGTTCTTGTCCCCATTAACCGCGAAAAACAAGGGATGACTGTACACTGTGGTGATGGTGAGTCATCTAAAGTCTTTCCAAACAGCTATTTAAGTCATCTTGTGAAAATTTCTTGAAAAAAATATATATACATTTTTTTTTAATACCGCAATATAATATCGCAATATATCGCAAACCAAAAAAAATCGCAGCACTAGTTTTTTCCAATATCGTTCAGGCCTATAACATATGTATAGACCCTACTCACCTACGTCACAAAATGACATGTCGCTGTATCCGGCCGCCATATTGTCCGTATTTTTTAGACCGATTCTCATTGTTTTCAATTAGTCGTGCAAGTTATAGAGCAATTCATGGCAGCCCCGGTGTTATCTGACGCAGATGCAAAATGACATACTCGACAGCGTTAGCAACTTTGAAGTATGGAAAACATTGAAGTATGGAAAACTAGATGTGTTAGTAAACAGCCGCCATCTTGAAGCAGGAGACTTCCCTAGTAGGCTGTTGTGAACCTTCCAAGCGAACCTAATTAACTTTTTATCTAAAATACTCCTAAATCGGCAAAATCTTGACTTGAATTGAATGTAGTTTAAAGCTGCTGATACAGAATGAGGACTTGAGTATTTTATTTACTGTTTTAAAATGTTAACTTGATACCGAAATAGTCGTTTATTTAAACCTGAGAGGCTTTTTATAAAATTATTGCAATTAATGCACGAAACATTAAAAGCATCTAATAGCTTGGGGGGTTTGTGGGATTATCCACTGAGGTTGTTTGTGTGTTTTGCAGTTAAGACAGTTTACAATATTATTTGCACGTTTTACTGACTGACTATGCCATTTCTGTTTGTTATTTATAATGTTTTGTGTTTGTCACTGAATAAACCGGTCCGTTTCTTGTTACCAACTGTTGTGTGTTATTCAAACTCACCTAATTCAGCTGGCTAGTTGTTATCAAGAGTACTAAAACCCTTTTCAACATGAGTCTGACAACAAAGTAAGGAGGCTAAATAACTTTAATACATGCTCAGATAAGCCGGTATCAGTATCGGCCAGTATCAGATCGGAAGTGCAAAACAATATCGGTATCGGATCAGAAGTGCAAAAACCTGGATCGGGACATCCCTCATTTTAATAAATTGATTTTAAGCACTTCAAATGTAATAATTATTTTTTAAACATGTTACTGTCCCACTGAATTATTTTTAAACAAGAAAAAATGTAGACGCCCAATCCATTTAATAAAAGTTAAAAAATGCTTGTCTTTATTCAATGCTTCATTGAGTGAGTCCACTGAAATCCACTCAAGCTGCTCAATTACACACAATAAGTTGCCACGGCAACTGTTTAACAAGTTAAACGATGTTGACACATGCGGCACTTTGAAGCATTGGCTTACCAGCGTCTCTGGCAAGATCAAAGCTTCACTGTTTGTCAATCATCGTTAACTTCAATAAGGGAGAGAAAGGGAGGGAAAGTGAGACTGCGATCGCCTCGGGTCAGCTCATCGGAATTCGAAGTAGCGAGGGATCACTGTATGCTCCTTCATGTTGACAAAGCGTGGCGTGGGGATGTAAATTTCCAAGTTGGCCACTGTGCTCGCAAGGTACTTGTCGTTCAATAAATCAGTTGCTGATTGGTTGTAGTGCCAGGTGACAGCAACAGGAATATAACAAAATTCCCATGTTAACCTACGTATGCCGGTGTTAAAAAACCTAGAGGATCAAAGCGTCCATTTTTTTAGTTTTATTTTCATGGGCCAACACATCTCAACTTGTGTTGGCACGTCACATGAACTACACATTCCAAAATCCCAAGTTTCCAATTCTTTGACTTCCGGCTACTATATTAACGTGGACTCAACATGGTGAACGGTGGAGGTGAAAACCAGGAGAGAAAACTACATATGAAACCTGGAAATAATGACCCATTGGTTAGACTGGAGACGCTTTTAGGAAGAAGGTCCATGTTCTTAGAAAACTTCTTGAGAGTAAAACACGACAGTGCCACTGCAAAATATGTGGCGTATAAAAAATGCGTGGGTAAGGTACTGTTGTGACTCGGGGATGAGCAGAGTCTAAAATCAACAATCAATTCACTTTCCTCATGACCAACTTAAAGGTGGTGAAAAAATTTAGGGGGAAAACAATGGGAGTGGAATGGAATGGAAAGTCATTTTGACTTAGAGTGGGAGATGGTGTCCAAACAAAAATAAATGTTAGTAGAACTGAATTAGGATGTGTGAAAATAATCCTGTAAAGGAAAAACATCAAAGATACAGAAGAAAAAAGGGAAAAACCTTCTTTGTAACTATAGTCCAGACACTTCAAAAATATGCTTAAAATGTTTACTAAATGAAATTGCATGATTCGCCATCAAAAACAGCCATTTCAACAGCAGTATCAAAATTGCTCAAAGCAAAAAACCGAGTCATTGTTTACATTGCTAAAGTTCCGGTTTACTTCCGGGTTGTAAAATCTCCTGGCGGGCGACCCCACCATCAGTGTTAAAATGAAGACCTCTTGAAGGCATTTTGGAATCATACATCAACAGATTATTTTTACCGAACTCATCCATACATGTGCGGAAAATGTCGGTCAATGTGCAAAACATGTTTTACACATGTTTCACTGCGCTATCGATCCGACGTTTTTGCAATTAGGCTTGAGCGTGTGACGTGGCACTCGCGAGGTTTCCGCCGCTATCGCCATTGTGGAAGCGAGAAACATAAACATTAAGGCATTTCAACACAGGTCGCTCTTTAAAAATGGTTGGAAATTATCGTGCGGTAAAGAATTGCAACAACTGATCGAATAGAAAGGAGAATGTACAGCTCGACGGAACACCATTGAGTTTCTTCCGGATCCTTACATGGAGAAAAGGCGAGGGAAAGGTCATATCTGAACTTACCAAACGTCGAAGAATGGCATGGGTGGCCTCGATCAGAAGGAAGGGCATAACGTTTGATTCTCCAGTTACACACTGAGTTTGCTCTATGCACTTCCACTCCGGTAAGTTAATTTCGTTTGTTTACGCAAATTTCGGTAACTTTACGCCCTAAGTCGGCCTGTTGTTAGCTATAGCTACAGCTAAACAACTAGCATGCATACATGTGCATTGTCTTCATAAGACATAATTCCTGTCGTTGCTAAATGAAAAAGCTGTAATATTTTGATGTGAGAGAGTGGCAAAGAATTTGTACACAGGCTACATTTTCTGCAACAAAAAATTTGTACATCCGTGGTCACAGACTAATGTAAACACTAAGGGTGTAACGGTACATGTATTTGTATTGAACAGTTTCGGTTCGGGGTCGTCGGTTCGGAACAGAGGCGTACCGAACGAGTTCCTAACGTAATGTAAGCCTTACTTTTCGAGGCTGTGAGTAGATCAGGTTACAGTTTCTTTGTGTAGATTATATTTACTCCATCTTCTCTACTATAATGAGGACCAACACAGTAGGACAGTATAAGAAACGTCAATGGCGCGACAACGTGGCCGCCGCGAGAACGCAGTGAAACGCGGCCGTTGAAGTCAATCAGCCAATGCACACCAGTCGCAGTGCGGCCGCGTGTCAGAAGCCGCTCAACGCAGCGCACAAGAAAATAACCGCAGTTTATTATTTGACACGAGACGCGGCCCTCCTGCGTCAGTACATACTACTAGCTAGCATCGGGCAGACCGGAAGTCACTCGTGTAAAAACACGGTGGATCCGGTCGATTTTCAAACTAATATGCAATCGTAACTCACTTTTTTGAGTCCATCAGATCTCTTGAGTGGTAGATGGGGGCACAGTTGACTTGTCTTTGTTGATTTACTGCTGTCTTCTCTGCTATAATAATAACCAACACGGCCCTGTGGGCAATACAAAACCCTCCCACCACAACAAAACATGTAGGAACTAATATTCACATAGGAACTAAAGTTATACAACATAAAATGAAATATATCAATGAATACTACATCACATTTGTAAAATATAAACACATAATAAAATAAATCATAGCCCATTTAAATAAAATTAATTGAAATGAGCAAAAACACCTGTAATTAAATAATAAGATCCTGCTTACACAATTTATTAATTTCTGTGTGGCACTTTGAGAAAATCCACCAATAAAGCTTTTGAAAACCGTTCATAAGAAAAAAAAATGATTCATTGAGGCATTTCATTTGTAAAATACATGTTAAAATCTTTGTCATTGGGATTGCTTTTCTTTTTAGCACAGGACTTTTTTTTTCTTCTTTCTTTCAGAAACAAAGCTGACCAATACGCGGGGTCTGAAAGGCAAATTGTTGTTGGATTATTATCTTTAAATACCCGCTACTTTTTGAGCAGAATTCTAGCTTTGTATAGGCTAATGTTCCTATTGTTGAAAGCACAAGTGTGTAATAAACAACTAGCACATTTAAATTTTGCATTTTGTTTTCTTACTGTACCGCAAATGAACCGAACCGTGACCTCAAAACCGAGGTACGTACCGAACCGAGATTTTTGTGTACGTTACACCCCTAGACATTGCCTACCTTTGCTAGAAAGATGGTGTTGCCGTTTGCTATGGTCGTAATGTGAAGATCCTGCACCCATCCGCAGCAAAACTGTTCGTAGCTTTGTAGTTTCGGAATTGCTGATGAGTGTAGTAACATACACCAAACACTAAATACAGCATGATGTCCATTTCGCGTAGTGGTGGAAGCTTGTCGACATCTTTATTCCATTTGTGTTCGGCTTGCTCGTGAGGGTCAACATTGTTCACATCCTTAAAATTGCTCACATATCTGTCCTTCGCCGTGGTAACAAGTGTGTCTCTGTATCGAACTGGCAAGTTTTCCCTACATTTTTCCATCTTTGGCACTCGTAGTTGAATTATATTTGCCGTTAAGTTTTAATGTCCCGTGATGCAGACGTGCTCCCGCAATGGCTGCGTTGTCGCAAATCTCGCACGATCCCGTGCTGCTGTGACGTAAACGCTCGAGCCTAATAGGGTGCCCGCAAAAAAAAGCAAAATGTTCGTGACGTCACCTTTTAATCCGTATATATTAGTCAACAATGGTGACGTCAGTTTCTTAAAATGGGCAGAATAGGTCAAATGATATCTCTTTCAATAGTTTGTTATGTCACCTTGCACCGATATGGGTTTTGATTCTACTTTGATAGCAAGAATATTGAGCCGTTTTTGCAAATTTCCAGAATAGAATCCAAGATGGCTGCCATCGGTCCGAAATCCCGTGATAAGAAGCGTCAAACGTGAACCAACCTTCTAGTCTGTGAAGAACAACTTTTACGCCACAAAGTTTTTCAGGGAACTTTTCTGCCGCTGCTGTCGTTCTCGCGTCCATTTTCCATACCCGACGCATTGTTCTCGTTAGCTGCTAGGCTAAGCTAGACAAGGCTAAAGTAAACCACAAAGCTTCAACGAGCGCCAAGACGACTTGAATATTTGAACAGTGCTCAACACGTCGAGGGGTCGGCTCAGTGAAGCGAGGGAAATGATGGAGAAATAGGACAGGCGAAAAGAAAACAGTGACGGTGTAGCTACCAAAACTGTTTGGGTGTTCATGCCAGTTCGGGGGGCCTTCGTGTCACACTACTATTCATGCTATGTGATTGGCTGAGAATTCATGTGCTATCGTAAATGTGCCTGATCAAACCTGAAAGGTGCTGGCGCACGTGCCTGATTAGAAAGAAGTGCAATTTAATCCCCGTGGAATAATTTCTTTTGCTTTGTTAAAACAATATATGTGTATAAATGTATACATATATACAAGTACTCATATTTATGCACATATCAGGCATGTGCGGGGGGGTGAACACTCAGGTGAAATTACATTCAAAATGTACGAAATTTGGACTGCATACTAACAACTAGGATTGTTTTTGAAACGTCGTGAAAAAAATCTATGGGAGGCATTGGCGTCATTCTTCAACAAATTTACGTAAAATAACTGCCCGGTTTTTGCTTTTAACCAAGAATCGAGACTGTTTTACGTCCATATCTATAAAGAATTTAGTGATTTAAGCATTTATTCACAAGAATTTTGAACGGAAAACGCCATTGCGGCAGCGCCTTTATCATAACAAAGCTAACGCACTAGCTTCATTCTTAGACAAAAACTGCCCGTTTGTTTTGCTTTTAACCAAGAATCGAGACTGTTTCACGCCCATATTTATAAAGAATATATACAAATATATATATATTATATTATATATATATATATATATATTATATATATATATAATATATATATATATATATATAAACATATAAACATAGCATTAACTTTCATTGTTACGCTGACGACACGCAACTGTATTTATCAATAAACCTGAGCAGATCAGGCAAGTGGATAAACTAAGCACCTGTGTCCCAGATATAAATACCTGGATGAGCACTAATTATCTTCTACTTAACCCTGAAAAGACAGAAGTCCTTATAATAGGCCCGAAAAGTGTGAGAGACTCTTCAACTGCCCAGATAGTCACTCTGGACAATGTAAGTGTAGCCTCCAGCATCACAGTTAAAAACCTAGGAGTTCTATTTGACCCAGACTTACCATTTAAAGCTCATATTAAACAAACCTGCAGAACAGCCTTTTTTCACCTGCGCAACATAGCCAAAATTAGAAATATTTTGTCTAAAAACGATGCAGAAAAATTAATTCATGCGTTCGTTACATCTAGATTGGATTACTGTAACTCCTTATTTGCAACTTGTCCTAAAAGTTCTCTAAAAGGTCTTCAGCTAGTCCAGAACACAGCAGCAAGACTTTTAACAGGAACTAATAGAAGAGAGCATATCACCCCTGTGCTCCAGGCCCTTCACTGGCTTCCAGTTGAGTTTAGAATTAAATTTAATATCCGCCTTCTTACATTTAAGACCATTAATAGTTTGGGGCCATCTTATCTCACCAATGCTCTGGTTCCATACCGCCCCAGCAGAACACTCTGTTCTCAGAATGCAGGTCTACAGGTAGTTCCCAGGGTCTCTAAAAGTACAGTAGGCGCTAGAGCCTTTAGCTACCAAGCTCCTGTCTTATGGAATCAGCTTCCAGCTAGTATTAAAGAAGCCGACACAGTCTGTACATATAAGATTAGACTAAAAACGTTCCTAATTGACAAAGCATATGGTCAGGCTAGTTGAAATCGTACTAGACTCACAGTTGAGTCTAAGCTGCACTAAAAGCTATAATGCGGGGGAAGAACAGCCACTGAGTCCTATCCCCTTTTTCTCACTCTACCTGTAATAAAGGCTCAGCCCTCTTCCTATTATTATTGGATTAAGGTGTATTTTATTTTCTTAAATTGCTCTCCCGTGTTTTTCCTGTGGGTGTCGCTATCTCACGATGCCTGTTTTGCTTGTGTTGGCTAGTGAGCAACTGAGCATTGAGCAATAATTTTAATCTGTGTAATCCTTCTTTTTCCTCGTTCCTTGATGTGCATCCAAGCACATCAGTAAGTGATAAGAAGTAGGTGAACTGTTATAGAGTTGTATTTTGTCTATTTAGTTCTCTTTGTGATGTTGGCAAAATTCGTTAGCATTCTAGCATCGATTGTTAACGGTCGCTATTGCTAACAGGTGCCAATGGAGTGGTTTATATGTGCATTGTTTATGTTTTTATACCATTGCGATGCATATAAGATGTGGATGTTGCATGACCTGTGTTATTTCGATTATTTGATTATTTATTTATTTTTCCCTTCAGGCATGACAAATCCAAATAAACATACAGCATTTATATGTGTTTACAATTAATTCAACCCGAAAAGAAAAGGGCTGATGGCAGAAGCAGAAGCTTATTGAAACCCGTCCTCAGTAGGGGGGACGAATATAGGACGCAGAAAATATCGAATATCAATTTTTGACATTCAGATTTCGTAGTGATTACAAGTTTTTTTTTTTTTTTTTTTTTTTTTTTTTTTTAATAGTAATCATCCCCTCTGATTGTTCATTTTCCCAATATTCCATTGTCGATCGTGGCAATGTGCTCGTTATGTTGATTAGATCCAGTAGATTAGTTCATAATTCAGTAGTTAGTTTATTCAGTTGATTCGATCCAGAAGATAGGGAATAGCTGAGGACCGATGGTAGGCCGTGTCCGCCACCCTCCTTTTGTCGACTTAATCCTCGTCGCAGTTTTCATTCTGACTCCCGACGAACATTTATCTCAAGGATGCGCAGCTTCGTAGTAGGTTGCATCGCCATTTCGGTTGTGGACTCATGGCCTGGGGGACTGGCGTCGCTAGGTCCTTCATAAGGACCGTCCCAGCGATCACTGTCCCACCTGGCACAATCAGGAGTAGCTGCCAGCAGCACACCAAAAGGAAACATCCTCGATATCGTTCCACTTCGAGTGTGGCCAGACACAGCGGCCGCCATCTACCCCAGCTATCCTCCACAATATCCAGACTTTAAGGTGTTTTCTGGGCAGGCGTTGTCTTGGGCAGGATAGTGGCCAATCGACCAATTCCATGTCGTTATAGAATTTGAAGAGCTTGAAGTCATTTGTCTGTGCATTTACAGCCAACAGATGATATGTCCTTGTGAGTTCTGTTTGCATTGGTTTTGAGTCCACTGTTTTGGGTACACTCGGTTTTGCTTCCAGGTTTGAGTAGCCACCCAGACATTATTTAACATTTGTACAGTTCTTATTATGTCCAAGAGTTAGCTTGAGTCAGCAACATAATTATTTAATACGGTTTGTTTATACCTCCTCTTAAAGACAGCCAATGACCCTGAGCTGGTCACGGCAGACTCTAGTTTGTTCCACAGCTTTACACCAGAGTAAGGAACCGAAAATGGTATTAGTGTTGTTCTAGCGTAGTTAAGTCGAAACACATTTTCTCCCTTCAAATTGTATTTCGATTCCCTTGCCTGGAAACGACTTTGCAAGTTATACGGGAGGCTATTAGTTGAGGCTTTGTATATCATCTGTCCCGTTTTGAAATGTATTAAATCATACAGTTTCAATAACTTGGATTTGATAAATAACTCGTGTGTATGTGCTGTGTATTTTGCCTTATGAATAATCCGTATTGCTTTTTTTTGGATGACAAACAGAGGGTGTAATCGAGATTTGTAGGTGTTTCCCCAAATTTCGGCGCAGTAAGTCAAATAGGGCAAAAACAGTGCACTATAAATTATTTGGAGGGCCCTGTGATCTAGTACATTTTGAGCTCTGTAAAGGATGGAGACGCTCCTAGCTAATTTATTTTTCAGTTGTCTAATATGTGCATTCCATGTTAATGAATCATCAAGTATTATACCTAATACCTTGTGTTCTCTAACACGTTCAATAGCCACCTGGTTTACTTGAATGTCTAGATGTTCTTTCAGTCCTTTTTTGCCAAATAGCATATATTTAGTTTTTCTAAGGTTTAGTGACAGTTTATTGGCATTGAACCATTCTTGTAGCTTGCCTTATTCCTCATTCACTTGTTGGGTCATTCTGTTTAGGTCGTTACCTGAGAAGAAGATATTGGTGTCGTCAGCAAAAAGCACCATTTTTAATATGCTGGATACCTTGTATATATATCATTTATATATAGTATAAACAATGTTGGTCCCAAGACGGAGCCTTGAGGTACTCCACATGTAACCTCAAGTTTTTCCGACCTTTTTCCACTAACTGTCACATATTGATGCATTTTAGATAGATAACTACGCATCCAGTCTAGAGGTATTCCTCTGATTCCCAGTCGCTCTAATTTGTCAAATAATATATTACGATATACCGTGTCAAATGCTTTTTTCAAATCCAAGAAAAATTCCAACAGAATACTGTCCGTGATCAATCGCATCCGTAATAATTTCCATTGACTCCGTCAGCGCTTGTGCAGTTGAGTGGTCTTTTCTAAAACCATACTGGCTATGATTTAGTAAGCTATGCTTTGATATGAACTTGTCAAGCCTGTTATGAAAAAGTTTTTCGAGGATCTTGGATAATTGTGGCAGAATGGAGATAGGCCTATAGTTAAATACATGTGCGTCCCCTCCTTTATATATGGGGACGACTTTCGCTATTTTCATTTCATTCGGAAATGTTCCACTTTCAAAAGAAAGATTAAAAATACATGTTAAAGGCTGAAGAATGTCATCTATTATAAGTTTTATAAGCCTCATGTCCATGCCTTGCACGTCTGTGGAGGCTTTGTTTCCCAATGTCCCGACCAGATGCCTTATCTCAGTGTCCTTCACTGGATACAAAAATAAGGAGTGCAGAACCCTTTGCTGTGTGTTATTGTAATGTACCAGTGGAATGTTCTCTGCTAACCTAGGAGCGATTGTAACAAAAAATTCATTAACATTATTTGCAATGTCATCTGTATTAGTATCTTCAAGTCATTAGCATAAAAATAATTTGGATACGCTTGTTCAGACTTTTTGTTTTTTTATAATTTCATTCCTGATTTTCCATAATCTGCAAGTGTAGTCTCTGTTATCTTCTAATACTTTTGTATAATGCTGTTTTTTACAAGCTCTCAAAATACAGTTTAATTTATTTCAATATATTTTTTGTACCTAACCTCTGCCTGTTTTGTCTTTTGGGTAATGAAATTTTTTGTATAATTGTTTTTTTTGTTTTTTTCTGCAAGCATTTATAAGAGACTTGGTCATCCAAGGTTTATTTTGAGAATTGCGTTGTCTGTGAATTACCTTCATAGGACAGTGTTTATCATATAGTTGTTCTAGTTTTTTTATGAAACAGCCATACGCTTCATTTCCACCACTTGTATGATAGACACAGTCCCAGCTTTGAGTTAACAAGTCCTTTTTTAATTCTGCGATATTTTGCTCTGATCTAAGTCTCCCATAGGTTGCCTGAGTTTGATTTGTGTTACTTGAGTGCAGAGAGAGCATTAGTGAAAATTGGTAAGTGGTTGGTAATATCAGTAATTAAAATACCACTTTGGGTCTCATTTAGCATGACATTAGTAAAGATATTGTCTAATAGGGTAGTACTGTGCGTCGTAATTCTAGTCAATAAACAGAGCTACACCCCCACCGCCCTTATCAGTCCTATCCATTTTTGCCATATTATAACCTTGAAGGTTAAAGTCAGAGCCTTTGACATCCTTAATCCAAGTTTCCGATACAGCAATAACATTGAACTTGTTGCCTAACTTGTGTAAATAATTCTTAATGTGTTCAAAGTGGTTGTAGAGACTTCTGCCGTTGAAATGGATTAATGAAAGCTTACTGTCCAATTTAAAGGAGCTGTTAAATTGATCATCACTGTAGTATTTGCACTCCTCCGGTCTGTTGGCGTAAAAGTATTCATCAGGATCGAATATGTGATTTGGTTCATTGGAACAATCTTCAAATTGGTCTTCCAACTGTAGTTGTGATGAGAGCGTAGAGTCCGCTACTTGGGTCATGATTAGTTGTCATGAGCTGCCAGATCTTCGACTTGCTTGATAACTTTCGTTTTCTGGTCTTGTGTTTTGACGAAAATTCTGCAATCTGCGGTCCATGTACTCTCAATCTTTCCAGCTTTCTTCAGTTGACATGCCTTTCTTGCTATTTCAGCATTGCGGCGCGTAAGATTCTCATTGAAGATGTTGGATCCTTCCAAGAGATGACCTTGTTTAAGCAGAGCAATCTTGTTCTTTCGATCAGAAAGCTTCATAAGTATCATTTGCGGTTTATTCCCTCGTGAAGCTAGCGGAAAGCATTGTTGAATGAATTGCTGTTCCACTTATTCCAATTCTTGATTCAGCTCAAACTGTGAACAGATGCACTCCTCTGAGCTCCCAAGAGCAACTTATCTCAACCGATAAGCGCTCAGGGCCAGCAAGCTCGACTCCCAGTATGCCTCCAAAGAATTTGAAACCTGGAGACTTGGATGAAATAAAATCCTCCATACAATTGCTATGCTGAAAGAGTATGGAATAATAAACATGGAACCGCAGGACATCCGTCGCTGCTTTCTCCTCCCATCTGGGGGAAGAGGACCGGCGACGGTGCTCATGAAGCTGGCAGACCACAAGACCAAGACTGACCTGCTTAACCAGCGCCGCCACCTGAAAGGGTCGAAGATTTTTTTTGAATGACAACTTGACTTGCCGAAATGCCGAAATTGTAAGAAAAGCACGTCAACTCAAGAAAGCTGGGAAAATAGCCAACACCTGGGTATCGAATTGCAGGATCCTTGTCAAGATGCAAGATATGAAGATTAAAGCTATTAGGAGTCTTGACCAGCTGACCTCACTTGAAAATTAATGATGACAACTGAAACCACACTTCTGGACCACAACTTCTACAATAGTTGGATAACTGTAAATACTACACAGTATAACAACTCGTGGTTGTGGACGGTAAGCTGAAACATGTGAACGGCAGGAGTCTCTACAAGAATTTTGAACACATTAAGGATTATCTACTAAAGATAACAAAGGCTCTGACTTTAATTTGCACAGATATAACATGGCAGAAATGAATCTGGCATCTAAGGGGGAGGGGGTGTTGCAATTATGATTGACAATCTCCTGGAATGTATTACAATTGAGCTCCTTATCCCCAATTGTAAAAACATAAACACTGATGTGTCTACCGAGCTCCTGATTCAAATGTCCAGCTTACTGAGTATATGGAAAAGATGCTGTATAAAACGAATAATAACCATGTTTTTTGTTGTGGAGACATTAATCTTGGGATAAAATATGTACAACATGTTGTTTGATTTTCCTCATACATTCATATCTGATGAAACTGTTACAGTGATCTTTGTGTGCGCCAATTGTTGCCACCATGTACACCTCAGGAATGTATCCTTTTAAGAGACTTATAAGTAAAGCATTTTGAGTCTCTACTCACACGAGCTGTGATAACACATAATCACTTTTGCCACACACATAGCCACAACAAAATGTTCCCACAGCAAACAGATGCTAAAATGTCAGGGACATGACAAAGCCATAACCTTGTACACCCTGGAATTAATCGAGCTGCTTGACTGGACGCTGAGTTATTGTAAACCCAGATTGTTGATTGTGTTATTGTACAGTTTGTGGCCATCTGATGTATGTACCACAGTGACGTGCGGTGAGGGGAGGCAGGTGAGGCAGAGCCTCACCTGTCATCATGACAAAAAAATAATTATAGCATCAAATTTATATTAATAATTGTCCATTGCTCTTTATGTATGACTCATTTCAAACATTTTTTATAGTCAAAATCGCTGAGTTTGCCAATTTCCTGTTCAAATAAAGAAATGAAACGAGAGGTGCAGCAGCAACGAGTAAAGCCTCACCTCTGAATGCGCAATCCATGACAAACTGTTTTGATACATGGAATTGGAGCGTGTTGGTTGCCGTACATCTGCATGTCGCCATTATAATGTTTCCAGATACGTTTATTTGACCTGATTTTCCACCGTCTGGCTAATGTCTTTAACCCTTAAAGTTTATAATGTTTGTTAGCGACATATTTAGTTTTGCTGATGGGAAATAAAACCACAGTGAAAAGGCACAGGTTGCGGCAGATAGTACTCTGCCGCACTGAAAGAGGGCGTACGTGAAACTGGACTTTCCGTCAAAAGTGGACGCGATTAACACCACACCGGAGCTAAAAGGTTTGCTTCAAACTGCGGGACAGAAGATAACTCGCGCTTTTCAAACGGACTGGTACACCCGAAAAGACTGGCTATGTGGCTGTCCTTCGAAAAATCGCCTTTGCTGCTTTCCCTGCCTTTTCTTCTCAACTTGTGCCAATGTCTGGACTAACACGAGATATTGTGACATTAAAAAACTACCACGAAGCCTCAGCAAACATGAGAGCTCGACCACTCACATTCAAAGCCTGATTGCTTTAAAAACTTTTGGAAGCTCAAGCATCGATTTGGCTTTGACGAACAGCGGAAGCTCAACGGTAGCAGCCACAATGCTAAGGTAAACGAAAACCGAAAGAGTTTGAAAGCCCTCATAAATGCAACCTGTATCCTAGCTAAACAGGAGTTAACATTTCGTGGTAACGATGAGCGTGTAAGCTCTTCTAAACGTGGCATATATGTAGAACGATTACATGGTTTTGCTGAGAAAGATGAAAGGTTAGCTAGACATTTGGACACATCCACTGTGTTTTCTGGCTTGTCAAATAGAACACAGAACGATCTAATTGAAGCAATCCTCTCCATTGAGGCGGAGAGATTTTTTAAAGTAAAGGAAAATAAGGAGGACTTTTACAAAAAGGGCGTAGGTTTGCTTAGGGACGGTAGGGACATAACACTACCAACTTTTCAGGATGCTAAAATTGTCCCCACCAACTTTTAAGCAACCTTACCTTTTTTATATATATTATTTATATAGAGAATTTAGATCTTTCAATAGTTCCATATGTTGTAAGGATAGAATTGACCCTACCATTATTAAGTGAATTATTTTCATTATGTTTATGTTTGCTAATAAAAAACAGACATTTATTCAGGAAGTTTTCAAAATGTTTCTTTAGTACTTTTTGAAAACAAAGGTTTGAATCGAACAGTGTATCATCTGAACCAATGCACGTAAAAGTTATTATCAGTTGATAAGGATTTATTTTGCATTGATCATTTTGCCTATTAATTAATTAGGTTCATATACATGAGAAATGTGGCCCTTTGCCCCCTTCATCCAATCTGTTTGGTCTTATTAATGTCCCGTCCCCAGCAAAAAGTGTACCTACATGCAGGTTATGCTGTTATATCGTCCCTACGAATGTTGAGACCAAACCTATGCCCTTCCAAAGTAATGCCTGTTTTTGTGGTGAAGGACAGGTGCAAGACCACAAACAGTTTTCATTTCAATCTTATTAAAAAAAAAAAAAAAAAAAAAAGAGCTTAGACTAAGAAAAATACAATAGAATATTTAAAAACTAAATTTTGGCCTTAAATAAAATATTCTTTTTCTTTTCACACTTTTTGTTTATCAATCTGTAATAAATTGATTAAAGCATCAGAATTAACCTAACCCAAGTTTTAAAAACAACTGAATATTTCACTAAAGGTCAGAATTGAATTCTGTGGTTTTGTACACCACTCTTTTCTCTCATTTATGTTGCATGAATTATAGAATTGCGACGGCCAACACATTGAGGGTGTAGAGCAAATGCATGATATTTTCTTACTTTTACGTATTGATAATATGTACTGTGTGTGTGTGTTTTGTGAAGAATACTGATGAGATAAGAAATAACCAGTAGCCAATTGAATAAGATACCCTTTTGGTTTATATATTTGGAAATCTGACACTAAAGGACTCAGTGCCTCACCAACCATGAACCTCACCGCACGTCACTGATGTACCATGTCTGAGTGTGCATCTTTAGTTGTATGGGGGACGGGAAACTGATAAGCATATGCTTCCTCCCGTCTGCCATTGTCTTCTTCTTCGGTTCCTTCGGGCAAATCATATCACATTTTGTAATTGTCAATGATTGTCAATGATACCAATGATGATGACAATAAATATTTCATTCATTCATTCATTCTTGTAACTTGCCACTCACCTGTTTTTCCACTGTTGCGTAGTTTGGTTCATGGTCATTCTGAAGAACTTGCGAATATGCGCATGTTCTCACTTTGATACCGGTGATGAGGAGATCGTTTGCACAACCACTTTGAACCAGATCCTCTGCCAAAGCTTCCAGTTTTTTGATACGATTATCTCTCTCTTTCATCGTCTTCTTCAGTTGCTTGTTTTTAGCCCGCAGCAATTGGAATTCCTTCAAGATGTATTGATTCTGCTTCAAAATTTGCTCTAATTTTTGCATAGAAGATTTTAAATCTTCCATGTCTTCAGTCTTGTCTCCTCTTTTCGCTGGATTAGGAATATTTGGGAGGTTTCCCTTCCAGCTGGCACCTGAGTTATCAGAGACAGATAACGGAGCTCAGGAAAATGCGTCCTTCGCCTTCGAGTGTCTGTGAGTTTTTCCTGTGTTAAATTACGATTGTGTTAAATTAGTATTGTAAACTAGTATGGGGGGAAATTAGTATTGAAGACTGTGATGTCATTAGACGGTAGTTCAATTTATGGCCGCTAGATGACCTCATTCGTCCACTTATTGTCAGCGAATTCAGTCATTGCATGCTTTTTAGTTAATGTGTGCATTTGACTGCTTTTTCTGATTAATTTGAAATGTACGATAATCATTGAATTTATTCCTTTTTTTCGTGTATTATTTTCAAACTGATTATATACTTCGTGCCTGGTGGAGTTAGAATGACTCATTTTTGTACATCAAGGAATATTTTTTGACAATATAAGGCAAATTAAAGCAATTCTAAATCAGCAGTGGATTCTAATCACCTTTATTCCTAGTTCATAGTGGTTACAGTTTGTCCTTACCACGAACTAGCCCGACAACATCACCCCACGAACACTACCTACCACTTGTCTTACTTTATTGCTTTTTTCTAATTCTAATATCTATTTGACTAGTCTCTTCATCACTAGTCACCAGGTGTCCTCCTTCCACCCTTCCCTCTCAGGAGGGGCTATTTTTCAGCCGCAGCCTCCTGACTATCCTGACCCCTGGCTGGATGGACGTCCTCGTTGCCCAGCCCCGTCTCATCCGGCTAGATGGACCTCCTCTTGTTTCTTCATTCCATTGCATCTCTACAAACTGGACCTCCTGCTACTAATACCCATCTTCAGTCCTGGTGCATCTATAGCAGGGGTGGGCAAACCGGTCCTCGAGGGCCGCAGTGGGTCCTGGTCTTTGTTCCAACTGACCCGGCACAGATAGTATAACCACTGAGGTTTCAGCAGAAATGAGAAGCACCTGACTGCAATCGACTGATTGCACTTGTAAAACAGCAGATTGGTGAAAATGTGTCCTCTTAATGGGTTGCAACAAAAACCCGCACCCACTGCGGCCCTTTGTGGAATAGTTTGCCCACCCCTGATCGATAGCCTGTCCGTCCTGGGAGTGGATCTCGTCTGACTGTGAATCTCCCCAAGGTTTCTCATTTTTCCCAAAGGGTTTTTGGAGTTTTTCCTTGCCGACATGGAGGGTCTAAGGATGGGGGATGCCCAGGACTTGAACTTTATCTAATTCATCTACTGTTTCTGACTGTGTATCATATTGCCTCTGCAAAGCCCTTTGAGACAACCTTGTTGTGACATTGGGCTATACATATAGAATATAGTTAAATTGAATTGAAGAATCCAGGGATTTAAGCACCGTTTCTTTTGCTTTAAACCAGGAGTCTCCAAACCGGTCCTCGAGGGCTGCTGTGGGTCCTGGTTTTTGTTCATACCGATCAAGCACAGACCTTTTAACTAATGTGGTTTGTACTAAAATAAGCAGCACCTGACTGCAATCAACTGATTACACTTATAAAACACCAGATTGGTGAAAAGGTGTGGTCTTGTTTTGTTGGAGTGAAATCCTGCACCCACTGCGGCCCTATGTGGAATAGTTTGGAGACCACTGCTTTAAACCATGAATCAAGACTGTTTTACGTCCATATCTAGAAAGAATTCAGTGATTGAAGCATTTATTCGCAATAATTTTCTTCTTTGTTTACACATGGAGGCGACTTAAAGACCAGGCCGCACTTTCGCCATATTTACGTAAAATACGTGCTACCTGCATGGTTTCTTTTGCTTTTAACCAAGAATCGAGACTGTTTTGTGTCCATATCTATAAAGAATTCAGGGATTTAAGCATTTATTCACAAGAATTTCAACATAAAAACCTCTTTGTTTTGCTACGGCAGCCATGTTGGATTTTGTATCTCTAGATTTTATTTTAGAAATTTCTGCGTCCCTATTTAAAAACAATCAGCTTTTACGTGTTTTATTTTATGTAATATTTCAATCTAATAATTGTCAGTAAAACACCATGGTCCTACACCAACCCCGACACCGACGGCAACAAGCAGATATTCATCTACTTTGACCCCGTGCAGCTTTGGAAGAACATCTAGAGCAGCTTCTACAACAACGGCTGTATGGTGCTGCCCAGGTGTCCTGGGGCTGGGGTAAGTGGCCAGCATTATTCACTTAATAAAAAAGATGAATCAAAACATGTATCTTTCTAAAACAAACATACAGTAATTTTCAGGAGCCTGAGAGGATGAGGACGGCCCAATTCTTGAGCCAGAAGGTGCTGGCCAGGTGGGAGAACTAAAAGTGTTCAGGCCGGCTACAAGTTGGCCCAGAAGGTCCTGGCGCGCTCTTCGATCGAGAAGCAGAGCGTCGGGCTCATCATGGGCACGGGCAAGGAGGAACACAGGGACACACAGGGCTGACATCCTGGAGATCCTGTGGGACTCCCTGATGTTCAGGAAGCACAAGAACACCTGCTGGAGTTCCTGGGGTCCCTCTTCAACTGTTTTGGTGCGAACGTCTCCATGGATTTGACTTCCGAAGCAAGGACGTACAAGGCCTTAGAGTGGCGGACCGGCAGAAAGGAGATGGCGAGGAACAGACTTGTACAAGTCGAGGAAGCTGACCGGAAAACACAGCAATAGTCCAATATTCATTTGCATGCATATTCTATGTTCAAATTAAAGTCTGTCAAGTCGAGACGGGGTTCTCCTTGGTATAATACTGAAACACGTTCTCATAAACAATCAGCACGTAAATTAGAAAGACTTTGGTGCCGTTCCAGCACAGAGCACACGTTGTTTGCCTGGAAAAACAGTTTAGTGACCTATAAACAGGCCTTGCATTCGACTAAAACCAAATATTACTCATCCATAATAGAGAAAACAAGAATAATCCTAGGTTTCTGTTCAGCACTGTAGCAAGGCTGACAAACAGTCACAGCTCAGTAGAACCCTCTATTCCACCTCCGTGAAGTTGGCCCCCCATCAGACGCAAATTTATATTTAAATTATGTCAATCGTTTGTGCTAGGATTGTGCTTGTTTGTGCTGCAAAAAGTTTCGTTTGTGCCACCATCGTTTTGCAGTTATTAAACATTGTTTTTAGGTCATCCAGAGTTCACCCAGCCCCCCATCTGCGGCGGAATGGAACCCCAGTGGTGTCATGTGATTCTGCCTCGTTAGTGCTGGATTGTGCTGTAAAACGTTTTGTATGAACTGCTACGGCTTTTGAAATTTAAAATCCTCCTGGTTACATTTAAGACCATTAATGGTTTGGGGCCATCTTATCTCACAGATGCTCTGGTTCCATACCGCCCCAACAGAACACTTCGTTCTCTGAATGCAGGCCTGCTGGTATTTCCCAGGGTCTCTAAAAGTACAGTAGGAGCTAGAGCCTTTAGTTACCAAGCTCCTGTCTTGTGGAATCAGCTTCCAGCTAATATAAAAGAGGCCGACACAGTCTGTACATTTAAGATTAGACGACAAACGTTCCTATTTGACAAAACTTATGGTCGGGCTAGTTGAAAACAGACTGGACTCACAGTTCAGTCTAAACTGCACTAGAAGCTATAATGCCAGGGGAAGTACAGCCACTGAGTCCTATCCCCTGCTTCTCACTCTACCTACCACTTGTGTTTACTTTATTTCTCTTTTCTAATTCTAATATCTAGTTGACTAGTCTCTTCATCACTACAGTCCCTGACAAAAGTCTTGTCGCTTATCCATTTTGTAGAAACATTTGCTGTTAACCTGACTTTTAATTATTCAGTTGGTTTCAGAAATGGCTCATATGAAAGCTAAAACCCTTCCAAATGATGTTGAATGTACAAAAATATATTTGTTTCACTGAAAAAAGATTTATCATTTAATAAAGACATAAAGGTCAAATTTTGGCAAGACAAAAGTTTTGTTGCCTACAGAAAGTTGTGTGAAAATTGAACAAAAAATATACTTCAAATACAAAAACATGTTACATAACATAAGCGAATTAAGTAGTGGTGCTGTGAGGTCCAAATTTAATATTTTATATTAATATCTAATTTTTAATTACCTTTCATTTTATATTTCAAGATAACCCTTCACTAGTGACTAAAGCTCAGATGAAAAGGACATTATGTGATCGCTCTGTCTCAGAGTATAAACAATTAATTCAGTCAATATTTGTGTTGAGATAATTATCGGGGTTTGATTTATTAAATGTTTGCTTGATTGGTTGATTGAATATTTGCTTATGCTCATATATACCATAAATAATACATATCGCCATTAGCTTCTTACTTCTAGATTTGCTTGTGCTCATATATACCATAAATAATACATATTGTCCTATTTTTCTTACGTATATAACCAGTAAATGATTATTGCTTGCTATACCAGATTGTAGTATAATGCTTAAATGTTACAAAGTGTAGAAGAGGGTCGGGGTGGCTTCATGGCCGCGTCGTTGCGTAACTAGACCTTCCAGGCATCCTCAGCACCTGGGGTTTGGACTTTCGCCTAGCCCTTCGAGGCCATCCGAGGACATCTTCCAGGGCCACAGCGGTGCATAACTGGAAGTGTTTGGACTATTTTGCTGATTGTTTAACGTTGCATAACTAAAAGTGTACTGTTTACATAAGCTCTTGCTACACACACGTGTATCACTTAATTCCACCTACATGCACACACATATCCAATCAAAAACCACATGGGTGTCGCCAGCTTGCTTTTCCCTTCCCTCAGGACGACATCCATCTTGTTTAGGGAAAACCCCTAAATAAAATACCAAGGAGGTTTTTTGTCCTTTAGATCAATCTTGGTGGCTCATGAGTCACATGTTTGACCTCCTTGGCCAAGAAAACTGAGTGTCTTCTCTCCTTATTTTTGGGTAATTTTACAATGTCAACCTAAGGATCTAATTTTGAACTTGACAATTTGCCTCCATGTCGTCTGATTATGAAGGAAAAATGTCTGGCCTTGCTGTTAATAATGAGTTTGTTGATAGTGTCATGTTTACACTGCGAACTGCTCTTGATGCAGTCGCTCCCCTCAAATTAAAGTTTGTCAAGCAGAGACAAGCTTCTCCCTGGTATAATGCTGAAACACGTTCTCTTAAACAATCGGCACGTAAATTAGAAAGACTTTGGCGCCGTTCCAACACAGAGCACACTCTCTCTGCCTGGAAAAACAGTTTAGTGACCCATAGAGAGGCCTTGCGTACGACTAAAACCAGATATTACTCATCCTTAATAGATGAAAACAAGAATAATCCTAGGTTTCTGTTCAGCACTGTAGCAAGGCTGATAGTCACAGCTCAATAGAACCTTTTATCCCAACCACCCTTAGCTGTGATGACTTCCTAAAAATTTTTAATAATAAAATCTCAACTATTAGAAATAAAATAAATGAATTACTTCCAACTATTAGATCTGATAAAGTGCAGACTGAAAATTCAGAATTCCCTATAAACCACTCTTTAATACTAAATAACTTCACCACTGTAGACCAAATCGATGTAACCTCAATCACTATGTCGTCTAAAACATCAACATGCCTCCTAGACCCAATTCCAACCAAACTTTTTAAAGACACTCTGCCTCTAACTATTGATATTATGCTAAATATAACAAATACTTCATTAGTTACTGGCCACGTGCCACAGTCCTTTAAATATGCGGTTATTAAACCTCTCTTGCAAAACCTACTCTAGATCCTGATATCTTAGCCATTTACAGACCTATCTCTAATCTACCCTTACTCTCCAAAGTCCTTGAAAGAGTGGTAATTAAACAACTATGTCAGCACCTACAGGACAATAGTTTATTTGAACATTTCCAGTCTGGCTTTCGAGCTCATCATAGTACTAAAATTGCATTAGTCAAAGTAACCAGAGTTGGGCACGTTCCTTTAAAAAAGTAATTAGTTATAGTTACTCACCACTTCTTCCAAAATGTAACTGAGTTAGTAACTGAATTACTCTACAGTAAAAGTAACTAGTTACCAGGGACAGTAATTATTTCTGTTACTTTAAAAAGATGTTGCTGTATGTCAAAGAATTTGAAATTTTCTGAGCAGTATTCGAGTCAGTTGAATAGAGAAGAACAGACAGGTAGTTGTGTTATAGAACCTTGTAATATTTATTGCACCTCACTAGCAACAGATTTATCCTACATTTGAAGTGCAACAAAAACTAGGCCTGCAAGCAGGACTGAACGGGCCCTCGCAATCTAGCGCAACTCGGACGTCATGCAACTCGGACAGTGTGCAGGTCAGGGTGGTGGCAGATCGTCCTCTCTAATCATCTCATTAGAACCTAACATGCGCGAAAGTTGCCTCTTTACATTCACACACCTAAGAGATAAAAACCCCTATTGGACAGAGGACTACAAAAAAGGAGCGAATAAAGGGTCATCACAGCAACAGACAGAGACATGTGGACATGGGCCGTAAAATAAGTATTTTAAAAGGTCTTGAAACTACAATGACCAACCTGAAAAGAACTGGACATATATTTAAAAAAATGAGTGACTTTCTATTGCCACTAGTTGGCGCTGTAGGGTTGATGCAAATGACCCCTACAGGACCCTTCAGACTATGACTCAACAAGCACGATATGTTTGGCGCAGATATGTTGTAGAAGTTATGACTGTTCAAAACTTGTGGTGAGACGAAATGGCTTCAGTCATTTTTACTTCTCCTGTTGGACCCTTCTGCTTCAACCAAACCTCAGTATTTTTCATCAGGCACCTGAACACATGTCTTCAGGCTCCCCTGATGCAGGTTTGAGGTGAATAGATTTTTTTTTCCTTGGAGGAGGAGCCTGTTTCGTAAAAAAGGCATTTCCTGTTCCCACTAGGGGGCGCTAGGCCTAATGAGTAATATTTCAATGCACTCGTGTTCAGGGTGGGATCCCGCACATACATGCCAGATATGAAAAAGATTGAACGTTGTTTCAAGGAGCTATTAGTCCTTTACTGAATTTGTCATTTTGCCGAAAAAATGGCCGACTTTGGCACCACGCCCAGGTCAGACCCATGAATGAAAACACACCATTTTGAAAAGTTTAGATTTCATAGGTCTCCTGAATTGTCTAACCAATTTTGAAGATGATCCAATTGATTCCCTCTGTGACAAGGTCTCAAATGTGCACCCTGTTAATTGATAAAAATTTCACATTCGATCCAAAATACCCGATTTCCTGTTGGGTTTGGAATATGGGTGCAAGAGACTTTTTGGAGCAGTTTTGCACAAGGTATCGACTCCCCAAATTTCATTGCTCTACGTTAAAAAAACTTAATAGGAAACGCCTTTTTGAAAAATTCAAGGGGGCGCCACTGAGCCATTTTGTTACATTTTTTTGTAACGTTGCAAGATTATCGAAATCCACACAAAGCCGCATGTATGTGCAAAATTTGGTGAGTTTTCGTGCATGTCCAGGCCTCCAAATGTAAACTGTACTAGAAATGGACAGAAATTTCACATTTGATCCAAAATACCCGATTTTCTGTTGGATTTGGAATATGGGTGCAAGAGGCTTTTTTGAGCAGTTAGGCATAAGGTATCTACTCCCCAAATTTCATTGCTCTACGTTGAAAAAACCCAACAGGAAAGGCCTTTTTTAAAACTTCTTTCTGTCGCCACTAGTTGGCACTGTAGAGTTGATGCAAATGACCCCTACAAGAACCTTCAGGGTATGACTCTCAACAAACACGGAAAGTTTGGCGCAGATATGTTGCATATCTGCCGAGTTATGACTGTTCAAAGTTTTTGGCGAGACAAATTGTTGACGGTCATTTTCACTTCCAGTTTGGACCTCTCCGCTTCAACGAAACCTCAATATTTTTCATCAGGCACCTGAACACATGTCTTGAGTCTCCCCTGAAACAGGTTTGAGGTCAAAAGATTTTTTTCCCTTGGAGGAGGAGCCTGGAGGCCATTTCCTGTTTCCACTAGGGGCGCCAGGCCTAATGGGTAATATTTCAATGCAGTCGTGTTCAGGCTGGGATATCTCATAAACATGCTAAAAATGAAAAAGATTGAACGTTGGATCACGGAGTTTTTAATCATTTTCTGAATTTGGTATTTTGCCTAAAAATGGCCGACTTTGGGACCACGCCCAGGCCAGACCCTTGAATGAAAACACACCATTTTGAAAACTTAAGATCTCATAGGTCTCCTGAATAGTCTGACCAATTTTGAAGACGATCCAACTTTATCCTTCAGCGACAAGGTCTCAAATGTAAATCGATAAAATTTCGCATTTGACCCAAAATTTCCAGCTTCCTGTTGGGTTTGGAATATGGGTGCAAGAGACTTTTTGGAGCAGTTTTGTACAATGTATCGACTCACTAAATTTCATTGTTCTACGTTGAAAAAACCTAATAGGAGAGGCCTTTTTGAAAATTTCAAGGGGGCGCCACTGAGCCATTTTGTTAAATTTTTTTGGAGATTATCAAAATTTACGCAAAGTTGAATGTATGTGCAAATTTTGGTGAGTTTTCGTGCATGTTCAAGCCTCCAAACGTAAACTCCAACTGTGAACCGAAAAAATTTCACATTCGATCCAAAATACCCGATTTCCTGTTGGATTTGGAATATGGGTGCAAGAGGCTTTTTTGAACAGTTAGGCATAAGGTATCTACTCCCCA
Organism: Corythoichthys intestinalis; assembly: GCF_030265065.1. Classification (NCBI taxonomy): domain Eukaryota; kingdom Metazoa; phylum Chordata; class Actinopteri; order Syngnathiformes; family Syngnathidae; genus Corythoichthys; species Corythoichthys intestinalis. Next base: position 2,647,432 of record NW_026651595.1, on the reverse strand, counting down.
AATTTCATTGCTCTACGTTGAAAACCTGAGAGGAGAGGCCTTTTTGAAAATTTTAAGGGTCAAGGGGGCGCCACTGAGCCATTTTTTGACATTTTTTCAAAACGACGCAAGATTATCGAAATTTACGCGAATCTGCACGTATGTGCAAATTTTGGTGACTTTTCGTGCATGTTCAGGCCTCCAAATTGGCCATTTTCATTTGCCATGAAGAAAGAATAATAATAATAACTAGGCCTGCAAGCAGGACTGAACGGGCCCTCGCAATCTAGCGCAACTCGGACGTCACGCAACTCGGACTGTGTGCAGGTCAGGGTGGTGGCAGATCCTCCTCTCTAATCATCTCATTAGAACCTAACATGCTCGAAAGTCGCCTATTTACATTCCCACACCAAAGAGATAAAAACCCCTATTGGAGAGAGTACTACAAAAAAGGAGCCACTACTGAGCTGTGCAGTCAAGCCCTTATTCAAAACCAAAATTAATCTTCTAACTGGGCCAATTCAACCAAGTGTGCCAACTATTGTGGCTCTATAAGCTCCCTGAGTCTCTGAAAAAAAATATTTCCTTTAAATGGCGAACAAAGGGTCGTCACGGCAACAGACAGAGACACGTGGACATGGGCCGTAAAAAAGTATTTTAATAGGTCTTGAAACTACAATGACCAACATGAAAAGAACTGGACATGTTTTGGAAAAACGAGTGACTTTCTATCGCCACTAGTTGGCGCTGTAGGGTTGATGCAAATGACCCCTACAAGGCCCTTCAGGGTATGACTCTCAACAAGCACGGGAAGTTTGGCGCAGATATCTTGTATATCTGCCGAGTTATGACTGTTCAAAGTTTTTGGAGAGAAAAATTGTTGACAGTCATTTTCACTTTCCTGTTTGGACCCCTCCGCTTCAACGAAACTTCAATATTTTTCATCAGGCACCTGAAGACAGGTCTTAAGGTTTCCCTTATGCAGGTTTGAGGTAGATTGATTTTTTCCCTTTAGAGGAGGAGTGTGTCCCGTAAAAAAGGGCATTTCCTGTTCCCACTAGGAGGCGCCAGGCACAAATGGTAAATTTTCAATCCAGTCCTGCTCAGGCTGGTATACCTCACACACATGCCAGATTTAAAATAGATTGAACGTTGTATGAGGGAGTTATCAGTCATTTTCCGAATTCGGTGTTTTGGCGAAAAAATGGAAGAATTTGGCGCCCCGCCCAGGTCAGGCCCGTGAATGAAAACACACCATTTTTATAATTTAAGATTTCATATGCCTCATGAACAGTCTCACCAATTTTGAGAATGATCAAACTAATTCCCTAGGTGCCAAGGTGTAAAATGTGCACACTGTAAATCGATAAAAAGTTCACATTCAATCCAAAATACCCGATTTCCTGTAGGATTTGGAATGTGTGTGCAAGAGACTTTTTGGAGCAGTTTTGCACAAAGTTTTGACTCTCCAAATTTCATCACTCTATGTTAGAAAAACCTAAATGGAGAGGCCTTTTTGAAAATTTCAAGGGGGCGCCACTGAGCCATTTTGTTAAATTGTTTCGTAACGTTGCAAGATTATCGAACGTTATCCAAAGCCGCATGTATGTGCAAATTTTGGTGAGTTTTTATGCATATTCAAGCCTCCAAATGTAAACTCTTACTGTGAACCCATGAAAATTTCACATTCGATCCAAAATACCCGATTTCCTGTTGGATTTGGAATATGGGTGCAAGAGACTTTTTGGAGCAGTTTTGCATAAGGTATCTACTCCCCAAATTTCCTTGCTCTATGTTGAAAAAACCCAATAGGAAAGGCCTTTTTTAAAACTTCTTTCTGTCGCCACTAGTTGGCACTGTAGAGTTGATGCAAATGACCCCTACAAGAACCTTCAGGGTATGACTCTCAACAAACACGGAAAGTTTGGCGCAGATATGTTGCATATCTGCCGAGTTATGACTGTTCAAAATTTTTGGCGAGACAAATTGTTGACGGTCATTTTCACTTCCAGTTTGGACCTCTCCGCTTCAACGAAATCTCAATATTTTTCATCAGGGACCTGAACACATGTCTTGAGGCTCCCCTGAAACAGGTTTGAGGTCAATAGATTTTTTTCCCTTGGAGGAGGAGCCTGTCTCGTAAAGAAGGCCATTTCCTGTTCCCACTAGGGGGCGCCAGGCCTAATGGGTAATATTTCAATGCAGTCGTGTTCAGGCTGGGATATCTCATATACATGCTAGAAATGAAAAAGATTGAACGTTGTATCACGGAGTTTTTAATCGTTTTCTGAATTTGGTATTTTGCCCAAAAATGGCCGACTTTGGGACCACGCCCAGGCCAGACCCTTGAATGAAAACACACCATTTTGAAAACTTAAGATCTCATAGGTCTCCTGAATAGTCTGACCAATTTTGAAGACGATCCAACTTTATCCTTCAGCGACAAGGTCTCAAATGTAAATCGATAAAATTTCGCATTTGACCCAAAATTTCCAGCTTCCTGTTGGGTTTGGAATATGGGTGCAAGAGACTTTTTGGAGCAGTTTTGCACAATGTATCGACTCGCCAAATTTCATCGTTCTACGTTGAAAAAACCTAATAGGAAAGGCCTTTTTGAAAATTTCAAGGGGGCGCCACTGAGCCATTTTGTTAAATTTTTTTGTAGATTATCAAAATTTACGCAAAGTTGAATGTATGTGCAAATTTTGGTGAGTTTTCGTGCATGTTCAAGCCTCCAAACGTAAACTCCAACTGTGAACCGAAAAAATTTCACATTCGATCCAAAATACCCGATTTCCTGTTGGATTTGGAATATGGGTGCAAGAGGCTTTTTTGAACAGTTAGGCATAAGGTATCTACTCCCCAAATTTCATTGCTCTACGTTGAAAACCTGAGAGGAGAGGCCTTTTTGAAAATTTTAAGGGTCAAGGGGGCGCCACTGAGCCATTTTTTGACATTTTTTCAAAACGACGCAAGATTATCGAAATTTACGCGAATCTGCACGTATGTGCAAATTTTGGTGACTTTTCGTGCATGTTCAGGCCTCCAAATTGGCCATTTTCATTTGCCATGAAGAAAGAAGAATAATAATAATAATAACTAGGCCTGCAAGCAGGACTGAACGGGCCCTCGCGATCTAGCGCAACTCGGACGTCACGCAACTCGGACTGTGTGCAGGTCAGGGCGGTGGCAGATCCTCCTCTCTAATCATCTCATTAGAACCTAACATGCTCGAAAGTCGCCTATTTACATTCCCACACCCAAGAGATAAAAACCCCTATTGGAGAGAGTACTACAAAAAAGGAGCCACTACTGAGCTGTGCAGCCAAGCCCTTATTCAAAACTAAAATTAATCTTCTAACTGGGCCAATTCGACCAAGTGTGCCAACTATTGTGGCTCTATAAGCTGCCTGAGTCTCTGAAAAAAAATATTTCCTTTAAATGGCGAACAAAGGGTCGTCACGGCAACAGACAGAGACACGTGGACATGGGCCGTAAATAAGTATTTTAATAGGTCTTGAAACTACAATGACCAACCTGAAAAGAACTGGACATGTATTGGAAAAACGAGTGACTTTCTATTGCCACTAGTTGGCGCTGTAGGGTTGATGCAAATGACCCCTACAAGGCCCTTCAGGGTATGACTCTCAACAAGCACGGGAAGTTTGGCGCAGATATGTTGTATATCTGCCGAGTTATGACTGTTCAAAGTTTTTGGAGAGAAAAATTGTTGACAGTCATTTTCACTTTCCTGTTTGGACCCCTCCGCTTCAACGAAACTTCAATATTTTTCATCAGGCACCTGAACACAGGTCTTAAGGCTTCCCTTTTGCAGGTTTGAGGTAGATTGATTTTTTCCCTTTAGAGGAGGAGTGTGTCCCGTAAAAAAGGGCATTTCCTGTTCCTACTAGGAGGCGCCAGGCACAAATGGTAAATTTTCAATCCAGTCCTGCTCAGGCTAGTATACCTCACACACATGCCAGATTTAAAATAGATTGAACGTTGTATGAGGGAGTTATCAGTCATTTTCCGAATTCGGTGTTTTGGCGAAAAAATGGCCGACTTTGGCACCCCGCCCAGGTCAGGCCCGTGAATGAAAACACACCATTTTTATAACTTAAGATTTCATATGCCTCATGAACAGGCTCGCCAATTTTGAGAATGATCAAACTAATTCCCTAGGTGCCAAGGTGTAAAATGTGCACACTGTAAATCGATAAAAATTTCACATTCAATCCAAAATACCCGATTTCCTGTAGGATTTGAAATGTGTGTGCAAGAGACTTTTTGGAGCAGTTTTGCACAAAGTTTTGACTCTCCAAATTTCATCACTCTATGTTAGAAAAACCTAAATGGAGAGGCCTTTTTGAAAATTTCAAGGGGGCGCCACTGAGCCATTTTGTTAAATTTTTTCGTAACGTTGCAAGATTATCGAACGTTATCCAAAGCCGCATGTATGTGCAAATTTTGGTGAGTTTTTATGCATATTCAAGCCTCCAAATGTAAACTCTTACTGTGAACCCATGAAAATTTCACATTCGATCCAAAATACCCAATTTCCTGTTGGATTTGGAATATGGGTGCAAGAGACTTTTTGGAGCAGTTTTGCATAAGGTATCTACTCCCCAAATTTCCTTGCTCTATGTTGAAAAAACCCAATAGGAAAGGCCTTTTTTAAAACTTCTTTCTTTCGCCACTAGTTGGCACTGTAGAGTTGATGCAAATGACCCCTACAAGAACCTTCAGGGTATGACTCTCAACAAACACGGAAAGTTTGGCGCAGATATGTTGCATATCTGCCGAGTTATGACTGTTCAAAATTTTTGGCGAGACAAATTGTTGACGGTCATTTTCACTTCCAGTTTGGACCTCTCCGCTTCAACGAAACCTCAATATTTTTTATCAGGGACCTGAACACATGTCTTGAGGCTCCCCTGAAACAGGTTTGAGGTCAATAGATTTTTTTCCCTTGGAGGAGGAGCCTGTCTCGTAAAGAAGGCCATTTCCTGTTCCCACTAGGGGGCGCCAGGCCTAATGGGTAATATTTCAATGCAGTCGTGTTCAGGCTGGGATATCTCATATACATGCTAGAAATGAAAAAGATTGAACGTTGTATCACGGAGTTTTTAATCATTTTCTGAATTTGGTATTTTGCCCAAAAATGGCCGACTTTGGGACCACGCCCAGGCCCGACCCTTGAGTGAAAACACACCATTTTGAAAACTTAAGATCTCATATGTCTCCTGAATACTCTGACCAATTTTGAAGACGATCCAACTATTTTCTTCAGCGACAAGGTCTCAAATGTAAATCGATAAAATTTCACATTTGATCCAAAATTTCCGACTTCCTGTTGGATTTGGAATATGGGTGCAAGAGACTTTTTGGAGCAGTTTTGCACAATGTATCGACTCGCCAAATTTCATCGTTCTACGTTGAAAAAACCTAATAGGAAAGGCCTTTTTGAAAATTTCAAGGGGGCGCCACTGAGCGATTTTGTTAAATTTTTTTGTAGATTATCAAAATTTACGCAAAGTTGCATGTATGTGCAAATTTTGGTGAGTTTTCGTGCATGTTCAGGCCTCCAAATGTAAACCCCAACTGTGAACCGATAAAAATTTCACATTTGATCCAAAATATCCGATTTCCTGTTGGATTTGGAATATGGGTGCAAGAGGCTTTTTTGAACAGTTAGGCATAAGGTATCTACTCCCCAAATTTCATTGCTCTACGTTGAAAACCTGAGAGGAGAGGCCTTTTTGAAAATTTTAAGGGTAAAGGGGGCGCCACTGAGCCATTTTTTGACATTTTTTCAAAACGACACAAGATTATCGAAATTTACGCGAAGCGGCACGTATGTGCAAATTTTGGTGACTTTTCGTGCATGTTCAGGCCTCCAAATTGGCCATTTTCATTTGCCCTGAAAAAAGAATAATAATAATAATAATAATAATAATAATAATAACTAGGCCTGCAAGCAGGACTGAACGGGCCCTCGCAATCTAGCGCAACTCGGACGTCACGCAAGTCGGACTGTGTGCAGGTCAGGGTGGTGGCAGATCCTCCTCTCTAATCATCTCATTAGAACCTAACATGCTCGAAAGTCGCCTAATTACATTCCCACACCCAAGAGATAAAAACCCCTATTGGAGAGAGTACTACAAAAAAGGAGCCACTACTGAGCTGTGCAGCCAAGCCCTTATTCAAAACCAAAATTAATCTTCTAACTTGGCCAATTCGACCAAGTGTGCCAAATATTGTGGCTCTATAAGCTGCCTGAGTCTCTGAAAAAAAATATTTCCTTTAAATGGCGAACAAAGGGTCGTCACGGCAACAGACAGAGACACGTGGACATGGGCCGTAAAAAAGTATTTTAATAGGTCTTGAAACTACAATGACCAACATGAAAAGAACTGGACATGTTTTGGAAAAACGAGTGACTTCCTATCGCCACTAGTTGGCGCTGTAGGGTTGATGCAAATGACCCCTACAAGTTCCTTCAGGGTATGACTCTCAACAAGCACGGGAAGTTTGGCGCAGATATGTTCTATATCTGCCGAGTTATGATTGTTCAAAGTTTTTGGAGAGAAAAATTGTTGACAGTCATTTTCACTTTCCTGTTTGGACCCCTCCGCTTCAACGAAACTTCAATATTTTTCATCAGGCACCTGAAGACAGGTCTTAAGGCTTCCCTTATGCAGGTTTGAGGTAGATTGGTTTTTTCCCTTTAGAGGAGGAGTGTGTCCCGTAAAAAAGGGCATTTCCTGTTTCCACTAGGAGGCGCCAGGCACAAATGGTGCCTTTAAGTGTATTAAAGCAAAAGGCTGCATCACATGATCTTACCTCTGAAAACATTTGGATGACTAGTTTGGTTGACCGTTACAAGAATAGGCCAGATGATGCTGTGTTTACTGACATGTGCCTGGCAACTTTTGCTTCTGAATATCGTATTCTGACCAAAAACGAGAAATCGCAAATACAGATTAGATTGAAAAATGATTGTGGATTTGTCACGAAAAGAATTAGAACACAGCCTGCTGTTGTTCGGTACATGCGCTTTTCTGAAACAAAAAACCCAGAATTATTTTATCGTAGTATCATGCAGTTGTTCCTTCCCTACCGTGCAGATGCGCAACTTAAGCCTCCCAAATGTGAAACTTTTGAACAGTTTTACAAGAATGGCCAGGTAAGGTTTTTCGATGGGTCCAGACATCCTGTCAAGTTTGTTGTTGACACCAATAGAAGCAAATTTGAACTTGAAGCAGATCAGCTGGATGACATTCAAAACTCAGTTGAAAGCAATGGTGCATTGGAAGATGCCTGGTGTGAGTTGTGTCCCGAGCAGGAATTAGAGCGTTTAGAGACTCTGCAATTGAGGACGCAACAAGAACAGCCAGATGTGGAACATGTTGAATGTATACCTGATTTAGCAGTCAATTGCCCACAAATTTCCCATTTAGAAAAGAGAAACATCTTGTCAAGAAAAGATGGTTTAGCATTGATTCGGTCTTTGAATGATACACAACGTTGTATTTTTTATCATATTCGACAGTGGTGCATTCAAAAAGTATTAGGGGAAAAACCAGCACCATTGCATGTATTCATTACAGGCGGTGCCGGGACTGGAAAAAGCCATTTAATCAAGGCCATCCAGTATGAGGCAACAAGATTGTTGTCTACTGTGTGTAGTCAACCAGATAGCATTTGTGTTTTATTAACGGCTCCCACAGGTATTGCTGCTTTTAATCTTCAGGCATCAACAATCCATACCACCTTCAGCATTGGAAAGGATGTACGCTTGCCATATACGCCTTTGGGTGAAGAGAAGTTAAATTCTCTTCGCGCCAAATACAATGATCTGAAGATACTAATCATTGATGAGATCTCCATGGTAGATCACAGGCTGTTAACATACATACATGGGAGACTGAGACAAATTAAACAAACTGGTGATTTTTCCCCATTTGGAAATGTCAGTGTCCTTGCTGTAGGGGACTTTTACCAGCTGCCTCCCGTTAAAGGGAAACCCCTATATGTTACTGACGCAGGTGTAAATTTATGGACCTCTTTATTCAAGGTTGTGGAACTGAACACTGTTGTTAGGCAGCAAGATCAGTTGTTTGCAAAATTATTGAACAGAATCAGAACCCGGTCCAAAGAAACTCCAATGCTACTCAGTGATATTGAAACACTTAAGCACTGTGAAAGTGGTGAAGTCAGCTCAGCGTTGCATATCTTCCCGACAAATAAACAAGTAAATCAACACAATCTTCAGGAGTTATTCAGTACTTGCCCTGAATATGTTAAAGTAGAGGCTCAAGATTTTGTTCATAACAAGAAAACAGGAAATCTTGAGTTGATTAGTGGACATCATGCAAAGGCATACAACACATGTTTGGAGGAAACTCTACTATTGGGAATAAATGCACGTGTTATGTTGTGCAAGAATGTTGATGTTGTGGATGGTCTAGTAAATGGGGTGTGTGGCACTGTGACACATATCGTGACCTCAGACAACAAGTTTCCTCAAAGGGTGTATGTCAAGTTTGATAAAGATCAGGTTGGTTCACAGAGGAGGAAACAATCAGCTACTGCTTCTGTTGATTTGATGGCCTCTACATACATAGAGCCTGAAGAGGAAAAGATCACTAGTAAAGGTGGATTACGCCGGCAATTTCCACTTAAACTGGCTTGGGCTTGTACAGTACATAAAGTACAGGGCCTAACAGTAGACAGTGCTGTGGTGTCTTTGAATAAAATATTTTCTGCAGGACAAGCATATGTGGCGTTAAGTCGCGTGAGAAGCTTGTCTGGATTAATTATTCAAGACTTTGCAGAAGAACACATTTATTGTAAAAACAACATTAAGGAGGCAATTCAGAGAATGCCTCCTTTTATTGTTGAATCCGCACCAAGCCAACCACATACCTTCTCAGTGTTTTTGATGAATGTGCAAGGACTGACTGAGCATGCACCAGATTTAGCTATATGCACAGAGCACTTACAGCCTAACTGTATTGCGGTAACAGAAACATGGCTACCAAACCTTCCAGCATCTGAGATCATAAAGATTGATGGCTACAGTTTTCACAGCTGTCCACGAACTTTATCATATTCTGGCAATAATCCTCTGTTTAAAAAATTGCAATCCGAACAACATGGAGGTGTTGGCATATTTAGTGCAAATAATGTCATCTTTGACATAATTCAGGTACCACATTTCAATTTGGAGTGTGCAATCAGCAAATATGGTCATCACGATATATTAGTTGCTGTCATTTATCGACCTCCATCTTATCACATGTCTTTGTTTAAAGAGCACCTCAGCAGGCTATTTGATTTGTTAAAGCCACTAAGTAACACCATTGCTGTCATGGGAGATTTTAATGAAGACATTCTAAAGTCCTCGAGCGTCTGTAAATTTGCTGAAGATAGGGGGTATGTTCAACTCGTGACACAGCCCACAACAGAAAGGGGCACATTGATTGACCATGTGTATGTAAAAACCACACGGTATGAGGTTGAAACTTCAGTAGTGCCTACCTACTTTAGTGACCATGAGGGCATTGTTTGTCATTTTAGGGAAAAAAAATAAGTGAAGTAATGAAATATATAAATAACAATGTACATATAAATAAGTTTAAAATGAAGTATATGAATAACAGCGGGTTCTTTTTCCCTACATTACAACAGCAATGATTAATATGCTGTTGTATTGTAGGTTTTGCTCTCCCTTCAGTGTAATGTCAAAAAAGCAAAAGACACTGGTAATGGTACTCCTAGTTTACTGGGATTGGGGTTCGATTCCCTGCAGTGTCCTGCTGACTATGTCATTTTCCTGGAGGTAAAAAGTACCAAATATACAAATAAACTTATAAATAACAAATTAAAATGGAAAATATTTTAAAAACTAAGTTTTTTTCCCCTACTTACAACAACATTGTTGATCAATGTGCTATTGTATTGCAGGTTTTGTTCTCTTTAGTGTAATGTCCAAAAAAAAAAAAAAAAAAAAAATAGAAATTTTGCATATACATATATTTATGTTCATTATGTAGTATTTGGTTCGACGATGCACTGGTGGCTCTGCAGTGCACTGGCGACGCATTCAGGATTAGGCCCACCTCTCACAAGTTCACTACTGCAATAAGCTCAAGTCTGACTTGCGACTGTGTCAGATTAAGTGGTATTGAAGATGAGATAAATATGTGGTATTAACACAATATAAAGGATGTAATGCAAAAAAAATGTATACATTTACAGTTTGATTTTTGGAAAATGTTACCTCTCCTGCATTGTTTAAAAAAAATGTTTTGTATTAAAATTGCAAGGTGTTTTCTGCCCTGCAGAAGAAGTAGCAGAGCGTGAAGCAACCGAATAGTCTCCAGTCCATCCCTGCCAGATATTCAGAAATGATACTTCCAACCATCTGTGATCTTTGTTTCCATCTAATTTTCCACAGTACTACTGCTCTGTGTTTCCTACAGTTTTTAGTGCAGGTTGAAGTTGTGTTATCTTCTCATTGTCTCTTCCCTCTCCTCCCATTGTATTGTTTAGCTATTTTTAGTTTTCACTGGCTGCATTCCAAGTTTAGTTTATGGAATAATTTAAATTGTAATTTTTGACTGTGTGCTTTAAATGTATTTTCACCATGCTTCTGCCCATTCAGTTTATTGTAACATTCTGTGATTTTGTGTGTTCCATATAGTAAAAAAAATATTTACCTGATCTTTGCTCCCATTATTTTGTGGTCGCCTATCTTTGTGTTCCACCAGGTGTGAAACATTCACATGAAATTATGTACTGTGAACATGAATATATATGTACTTGATATTTACAGATGGTTTAACTGTGAATATAGTTAAAAATGATAATGTGCAGTTTTGCACAATGTATCAACTCCCAAAATGTAATTGCTCTACATTAAAAAAAAAAAAAAAAACCTAATGAGGCATTTTTGATAAATTCACTTTCCTGTTTGGACCCCTCCGCTTCAACAAAACTTCAATATTTTTCATCAGGCACCTGAAGACAGGTCTTAAGGCTTCCCTTATGCAGGTTTGAGGTAGATTGATTTTTTCCCTTTAGAGGAGGAGTGTGTCCCGTAAAAAAGGGCATTTCCTGTTCCCACTATAAGGCGCCAGGCACAAATGATAAATTTTCAATCCAGTCCTGCTCAGGCTGGTATACCTCACACACATGCCAGATTTAAAATAGATTGAACTTTGTATGAGGGAGTTATCAGTCATTTTCCGAATTCGGTGTTATGGCGAAAAAATGGCCGACTTTGGCACCCCGCCCAGCTCAGGCCCGTGAATGAAAACACACCATTTTGATAACTTAAGATTTCATATGCCTCATGAGCAGTCTCGCCAATTTTGAGAATGATCAAACTAATTCCCTAGGTGCCAAGGTGTAAAATGTGCACACTGTAAATCGATAAAAATTTCACATTCAATCCAAAATACCCGATTTCCTGTTGGGTTTGGAATACGCATGCAAGAGACTTTTTGGAGCAGTTTTGTACAAGGTATTGACTCTCCGAATTTCATCCCTCTACGTTGAAAAAACCTAAATGGAGAGGCCTTTTTGAAAATTTCAAGGGGGCGCCACTGAGCCATTTTGTTACATGTTTTCGTAACGTTGCAAGATTATCGAACGTTATGCAAAGCCGCATGTATGTGCAAATTTTGGTGAGTTTTTATGCATATTCAAGCCTCCAAATGTTAACTCTTACTGTGAACCCATGAAAATTTCACATTCGATCCAAAATACCCGATTTCCTGTTGGATTTGGAATATGGGTGCAAGAGACTTTTTGGAGCAGTTTTGCATAAGGTATCTACTCCCCAAATTTCCTTGCTCTATGTTGAAAAAACCCAATAGGAAAGGCCTTTTTTAAAACTTCTTTCTGTCACCACTAGTTGGCACTGTAGAGTTGATGCAAATGACCCCTACAAGAACCTTCAGGGTATGACTCTCAACAAACACGGAAAGTTTGGCGCAGATATGTTGCATATCTGCCGAGTTATGACTGTTCAAAGTTTTTGGCGAGACAAATTGTTGACGGTCATTTTCACTTCCAGTTTGGACCTCTCCGCTTCAACGAAACCTCAATATTTTTCATCAGGGACCTGAACACATGTCTTGAGGCTCCCCTGAAACAGGTTTGAGGTCAATAGATTTTTTTCCCTTGGAGGAGGAGCCTGTCTCGTAAAGAAGGCCATTTCCTGTTTCCACTAGGGGGCGCCAGGCCTAATGGGTAATATTTCAATGCAGTCGTGTTCAGGCTGGGATATCTCATATACATGCTAGAAATGAAAAAGATTGAACGTTGTATCACCGAGTTTTTAATCATATTCTGAATTTGGTATTTTGCCCAAAAATGGCCGACTTTGGGACCACGCCCAGGTCAGACCCTTGAGTGAAAACTCACCATTTTGAAAACTTAAGATCTCATATGTCTCCTGAATAGTCTGACCAATTTTGAAGACGATCCAACTATTTTCTTCAGCGACAAGGTCTCAAATGTAAATCGATAAAATTTCACATTTGATCCAAAATTTCCGGCTTCCTGTTGGGTTTGGAATATTGGTGCAAGAGACTTTTTGGAGCAGTTTTACACAATGTATCGACTCACCAAATTTCATCATTCTACGTTGAAAAAACCTAATAGGACAGGCCTTTTTGAAAATTTCAAGGGGGCGCCACTGAGCGATTTTGTTAAATTTTTTTGTAGATTATCAAAATTTACGCAAAGTTGCATGTATGTGCAAATTTTGGTGAGTTTTCGTGCATGTTCAGGCCTCCAAACGTAAACTCCAACTGTGAACCGAAAAAATTTCACATTTGATCCAAAATATCCGATTTCCTGTCAGATTTGGAATATGGGTGCAAGAGGCTTTTTTGAACAGTTAGGCATAAGGTATCTACTCCCCAAATTTCATCGCTCTACGTTGAAAACCTGAGAGGAAAGGCCTTTTTGAAAATTTTAAGGGTCAAGGGGGCGCCACTGAGCCATTTTTTGAAATTTTTTCAAAACGACGCTAGATTATCAAATTTTACGCGAATCTGCACGTATGTGCAAATTTTGGTGACTTTTCGTGCATGTTCAGGCCTCCAAATTGGCCATTTTCATTTGCCATGAAGAAAGAAGAATAATAATAATAACTAGGCCTGCAAGCAGGACTGAACGGGCCCTCGCGATCTAGCGCAACTCGGACGTCACGCAACTCGGACTGTGTGCAGGTCAGGGCGGTGGCAGATCCTCCTCTCTAATCATCTCATTAGAACCTAACATGCTCGAAAGTCGCCTATTTACATTCCCACACCCAAGAGATAAAAACCCCTATTGGAGAGAGTACTACAAAAAAGGAGCCACTACTGAGCTGTGCAGCCAAGCCCTTATTCAAAACTAAAATTAATCTTCTAACTGGGCCAATTCGACCAAGTGTGCCAACTATTGTGGCTCTATAAGCTGCCTGAGTCTCTGAAAAAAAATATTTCCTTTAAATGGCGAACAAAGGGTCGTCACGGCAACAGACAGAGACACGTGGACATGGGCCGTAAATAAGTATTTTAATAGGTCTTGAAACTACAATGACCAACCTGAAAAGAACTGGACATGTATTGGAAAAACGAGTGACTTTCTATTGCCACTAGTTGGCGCTGTAGGGTTGATGCAAATGACCCCTACAAGGCCCTTCAGGGTATGACTCTCAACAAGCACGGGAAGTTTGGCGCAGATATGTTGTATATCTGCCGAGTTATGACTGTTCAAAGTTTTTGGAGAGAAAAATTGTTGACAGTCATTTTCACTTTCCTGTTTGGACCCCTCCGCTTCAACGAAACTTCAATATTTTTCATCAGGCACCTGAACACAGGTCTTAAGGCTTCCCTTTTGCAGGTTTGAGGTAGATTGATTTTTTCCCTTTAGAGGAGGAGTGTGTCCCGTAAAAAAGGGCATTTCCTGTTCCCACTAGGAGGCGCCAGGCACAAATGGTAAATTTTCAATCCAGTCCTGCTCAGGCTGGTATACCTCACACACATGCCAGATTTAAAATAGATTGAACGTTGTATGAGGGAGTTATCAGTCATTTTCCGAATTCGGTGTTTTGGCGAAAAAATGGCCGACTTTGGCACCCCGCCCAGGTCAGGCCCGTGAATGAAAACACACCATTTTTATAACTTAAGATTTCATATGCCTCATGAACAGGCTCGCCAATTTTGAGAATGATCAAACTAATTCCCTAGGTGCCAAGGTGTAAAATGTGCACACTGTAAATCGATAAAAATTTCACATTCAATCCAAAATACCCGATTTCCTGTAGGATTTGGAATGTGTGTGCAAGAGACTTTTTGGAGCAGTTTTGCACAAAGTTTTGACTCTCCAAATTTCATCACTCTATGTTAGAAAAACCTAAATGGAGAGGCCTTTTTGAAAATTTCAAGGGGGCGCCACTGAGCCATTTTGTTAAATTTTTTCGTAACGTTGCAAGATTATCGAACGTTATCCAAAGCCGCATGTATGTGCAAATTTTGGTGAGTTTTTATGCATATTCAAGCCTCCAAATGTAAACTCTTACTGTGAACCCATGAAAATTTCACATTCGATCCAAAATACCCAATTTCCTGTTGGATTTGGAATATGGGTGCAAGAGACTTTTTGGAGCAGTTTTGCATAAGGTATCTACTCCCCAAATTTCCTTGCTCTATGTTGAAAAAACCCAATAGGAAAGGCCTTTTTTAAAACTTCTTTCTTTCGCCACTAGTTGGCACTGTAGAGTTGATGCAAATGACCCCTACAAGAACCTTCAGGGTATGACTCTCAACAAACACGGAAAGTTTGGCGCAGATATGTTGCATATCTGCCGAGTTATGACTGTTCAAAATTTTTGGCGAGACAAATTGTTGACGGTCATTTTCACTTCCAGTTTGGACCTCTCCGCTTCAACGAAACCTCAATATTTTTTATCAGGGACCTGAACACATGTCTTGAGGCTCCCCTGAAACAGGTTTGAGGTCAATAGATTTTTTTCCCTTGGAGGAGGAGCCTGTCTCGTAAAGAAGGCCATTTCCTGTTCCCACTAGGGGGCGCCAGGCCTAATGGGTAATATTTCAATGCAGTCGTGTTCAGGCTGGGATATCTCATATACATGCTAGAAATGAAAAAGATTGAACGTTGTATCACGGAGTTTTTAATCATTTTCTGAATTTGGTATTTTGCCCAAAAATGGCCGACTTTGGGACCACGCCCAGGCCCGACCCTTGAGTGAAAACACACCATTTTGAAAACTTAAGATCTCATATGTCTCCTGAATACTCTGACCAATTTTGAAGACGATCCAACTATTTTCTTCAGCGACAAGGTCTCAAATGTAAATCGATAAAATTTCACATTTGATCCAAAATTTCCGACTTCCTGTTGGATTTGGAATATGGGTGCAAGAGACTTTTTGGAGCAGTTTTGCACAATGTATCGACTCGCCAAATTTCATCGTTCTACGTTGAAAAAACCTAATAGGAAAGGCCTTTTTGAAAATTTCAAGGGGGCGCCACTGAGCGATTTTGTTAAATTTTTTTGTAGATTATCAAAATTTACGCAAAGTTGCATGTATGTGCAAATTTTGGTGAGTTTTCGTGCATGTTCAGGCCTCCAAATGTAAACCCCAACTGTGAACCGATAAAAATTTCACATTTGATCCAAAATATCCGATTTCCTGTTGGATTTGGAATATGGGTGCAAGAGGCTTTTTTGAACAGTTAGGCATAAGGTATCTACTCCCCAAATTTCATTGCTCTACGTTGAAAACCTGAGAGGAGAGGCCTTTTTGAAAATTTTAAGGGTAAAGGGGGCGCCACTGAGCCATTTTTTGACATTTTTTCAAAACGACACAAGATTATCGAAATTTACGCGAAGCGGCACGTATGTGCAAATTTTGGTGACTTTTCGTGCATGTTCAGGCCTCCAAATTGGCCATTTTCATTTGCCCTGAAAAAAGAAGAATAATAATAATAATAATAATAATAATAATAATAACTAGGCCTGCAAGCAGGACTGAACGGGCCCTCGCAATCTAGCGCAACTCGGACGTCACGCAACTCGGACTGTGTGCAGGTCAGGGTGGTGGCAGATCCTCCTCTCTAATCATCTCATTAGAACCTAACATGCTCGAAAGTCGCCTATTTACATTCCCACACCCAAGAGATAAAAACCCCTATTGGAGAGAGTACTACAAAAAAGGAGCCACTACTGAGCTGTGCAGCCAAGCCCTTATTCAAAACCTAAATTAATCTTCTAACTGGGCCAATTCGACCAAGTGTGCCAACTATTGTGGCTCTATAAGCTCCCTGAGTCTCTGAAAAAAAATATTTCCTTTAAATGGCGAACAAAGGGTCGTCACGGCAACAGACAGAGACACGTGGACATGGGCCGTAAAAAAGTATTTTAATAGGTCTTGAAACTACAATGACCAACATGAAAAGAACTGGACATGTTTTGGAAAAACGAGTGACTTTCTATCGCCACTAGTTGGCGCTGTAGGGTTGATGCAAATGACCCCTACAAGGCCCTTCAGGGTATGACTCTCAACAAGCACGGGAAGTTTGGCGCAGATATCTTGTATATCTGCCGAGTTATGACTGTTCAAAGTTTTTGGAGAGAAAAATTGTTGACAGTCATTTTCACTTTCCTGTTTGGACCCCTCCGCTTCAACGAAACTTCAATATTTTTCATCAGGCACCTGAAGACAGGTCTTAAGGTTTCCCTTATGCAGGTTTGAAGTAGATTGATTTTTTCCCTTTAGAGGAGGAGTGTGTCCCGTAAAAAAGGGCATTTCCTGTTCCCACTAGGAGGCGCCAGGCACAAATGGTAAATTTTCAATCCAGTCCTGCTCAGGCTGGTATACCTCACACACATGCCAGATTTAAAATAGATTGAACGTTGTATGAGGGAGTTATCAGTCATTTTCCGAATTCGGTGTTTTGGCGAAAAAATGGAAGAATTTGGCGCCCCGCCCAGGTCAGGCCCGTGAATGAAAACACACCATTTTTATAACTTAAGATTTCATATGCCTCATGAACAGTCTCACCAATTTTGAGAATGATCAAACTAATTCCCTAGGTGCCAAGGTGTAAAATGTGCACACTGTAAATCGATAAAAAGTTCACATTCAATCCAAAATACCCGATTTCCTGTAGGATTTGGAATGTGTGTGCAAGAGACTTTTTGGAGCAGTTTTGCACAAAGTTTTAACTCTCCAAATTTCATCACTCTATGTTAGAAAAACCTAAATGGAGAGGCCTTTTTGAAAATTTCAAGGGGGCGCCACTGAGCCATTTTGTTAAATTGTTTCGTAACGTTGCAAGATTATCGAACGTTATCCAAAGCCGCATGTATGTGCAAATTTTGGTGAGTTTTTATGCATATTCAAGCCTCCAAATGTAAACTCTTACTGTGAACCCATGAAAATTTCACATTCGACCCAAAATACCCGATTTCCTGTTGGATTTGGAATATGGGTGCAAGAGACTTTTTGGAGCAGTTTTGCATAAGGTATCTACTCCCCAAATTTCCTTGCTCTATGTTGAAAAAACCCAATAGGAAAGGCCTTTTTTAAAACTTCTTTCTGTCGCCACTAGTTGGCACTGTAGAGTTGATGCAAATGACCCCTACAAGAACCTTCAGGGTATGACTCTCAACAAACACGGAAAGTTTGGCGCAGATATGTTGCATATCTGCCGAGTTATGACTGTTCAAAATTTTTGGCGAGACAAATTGTTGACGGTCATTTTCACTTCCAGTTTGGACCTCTCCGCTTCAACGAAACCTCAATATTTTTCATCAGGGACCTGAACACATGTCTTGAGGCTCCCCTGAAACAGGTTTGAGGTCAATAGATTTTTTTCCCTTGGAGGAGGAGCCTGTCTCGTAAAGAAGGCCATTTCCTGTTCCCACTAGGGGGCGCCAGGCCTAATGGGTAATATTTCAATGCAGTCGTGTTCAGGCTGGGATATCTCATATACATGCTAGAAATGAAAAAGATTGAACGTTGTATCACGGAGTTTTTAATCATTTTCTGAATTTGGTATTTTGCCCAAAAATGGCCGACTTTGGGACCACGCCCAGGTCAGACCCTTGAGTGAAAACTCACCATTTTGAAAACTTAAGATCTCATATGTCTCCTGAATAGTCTGACCAATTTTGAAGACGATCCAACTATTTTCTTCAGCGACAAGGTCTCAAATGTAAATCGATAAAATTTCGCATTTGATCCAAAATTTCTGGCTTCCAGTTGGGTTTGGAATATGGGTGCAAGAGACTTTTTGGAGCAGTTTTGCACAATGTATCGACTCGCCAAATTTCATCGTTCTACGTTGAAAAAACCTAATAGGAAAGGCCTTTTTGAAAATTTCAAGGGGGCGCCACTGAGCCATTTTGTTAAATTTTTTTGTAGATTATCAAAATTTACACAAAGTTGCATGTATGTGCAAATTTTGGTGAGTTTTCGTGCATGTTCAGGCCTCCAAATGTAAACTCAAACTGTGAACCGATAAAAATTTCACATTTGATCCAAAATATCCGATTTCCTGTTGGATTTGGAATATGGGTGCAAGAGGCTTTTTTGAACAGTTAGGCATAAGGTATCTACTCCCCAAATTTCATTGCTCTACGTTGAAAACCTGAGAGGAGAGGCCTTTTTGAAAATTTTAAGGGTCAAGGGGGCGCCACTGAGCCATTTTTTGACATTTTTTCAAAACGACACAAGATTATCGAAATTTACGCAAAGCCGCACGTTTGTGCAAATTTTGGTGACTTTTCGTGCATGTTCAGGCCTCCAAATTGGCCATTTTCATTTGCCCTGAAAAAAGAATAATAATAATAATAATAATAATAATAATAATAATAATAATAATAATAATAATAATCCTTTGCAAAACAATAGGGCCTTCGCACGCTTAGTGCTCGGGCCCTAATAATAATAATAATCCTTTGCAAAACAATAGGGCCTTCGCACGTCTAGTGCTCGGGCCCTAATAATAATAATAATAATAATAATAATAATCCTTTGCATTACAATAGGGCCTTCGCACGTCTAGTGCTCGGGCCCTAATAATAATCCTTTGCATTACAATAGGGCCTTCGCACGCCTAGTGCTCGGGCCCTAATAACTAGCGCAACTCGGACGTCACGCAACTCGGACTGTGTGCAGGTCAGGGTGGTGGCAGATCCTCCTCTCTAATCATCTCATTAGAACCTAACATGCTCGAAAGTCGCCTCTTACATTACCACACCCAAGAGATAAAAACCCCTATTGGAGAGAGTACTACAAAAAAGGAGCCACTACTGAGCTGTGCAGCCAAGCCCCTATTCAAAACCAAAATTAATCTTCTACCTGGGCCAATTTGACCAAGTGTGCCAAATATTGTGGCTCTATAAGCTGCCTGACTCTCTGGAAAAAAAATATTTCCTTTAAATGGCGAACAAAGGGTCGTCACGGCAACAGACAGACACGTGGACATGGGCCGTAAATAAGTATTTTAATAGGTCTTGAAACTACAATGACCAAACTGAAAAGAACTGGATATGTATTGGAAAAACGAGTGACTTTCTATTGCCACTAGTTGGCGCTGTAGGGTTGATGCAAATGACCCCTACAAGGCACTTCAGGGTATGACTCTCAACAAGCACGGGAAGTTTGTCGCAGATATGTTGTATATCTGCCGAGTTATGACTGTTCAAAGTTTTTAGCGAGACAAATTGTTGACGGTCATTTTTACTTTCCTGTTTGGACCCCTCCGCTTCAACGAAACCTCAATATTTTTCATCAGGCACCTGAAGACAGGTCTTAAGGCTTCCCTTATGCAGGTTTGAGGTAGATTGTTTTTTTCCCTTTAGAGGAGGTGTGTGTCCCGTAAAAAAAGGGCTTTTCCTGTTCCCACTAGGAGGCGCCAGGCACAAATGGTAAATTTTCAATCCAGTCGTGCTCAGGCTGGTATACCTCACACACATGGCAGATTTAAAATAGATTGAACGTTGTATGAGGGAGTTATCAGTCATTTTCCGAATTCGGTGTTTTGGCGAAAAAATGGCCGACTTTGGCACCCCGCCCAGGTCAGGCCCGTGAATGAAAACACACCATTTTGATAACTTAAGATTTCATATGCCTCATGAACAGTCTCGCCAATTTTGAGAATGATCAAACTAATTCCCTAGGTGCCAAGGTGTAAAATGTGCACACTGTAAATCGATAAAAAATTCACATTCAATCCAAAATACCCGATTTCCTGTTGGGTTTGGAATACGCATGCAAGAGACTTTTTGGAGCAGTTTTGTACAAGGTATTGACTCTCCGAATTTCATCCATCTACGTTGAAAAAACCTAAATGGAGAGGCCTTTTTGAAAATTTCAAGGGGGCGCCACTGAGCCATTTTGTTACATTTTTTCGTAACGTTGCAAGATTATTGAACGTTATGCAAAGCCGCATGTATGTCGAAATTTTTGTGAGTTTTCGTGCATGTTCAAGCCTCCAAATGTAAACTCCTACTGTTAACCGATAAAAATTTCACATTTGATCCAAAATACCCGATTTCCTGTTGGATTTGGAAAATGGGTGCAAGAGACTTTTTGGAGCAGTTTTGCACAAGGTATCAACTCCCCAAATTTCCTCACTCTATGTTGGAAAAACCCAATAGGAAAGGCCTTTTTTAAAACTTCTTTCTGTCGCCACTAGTTGGCACTGTAGAGTTGATGCAAATGACCCCTACACGAACCTTCAGGGTATGACTCTCAACAAACACGGGAAGTTTGGCGCAGATATGTTGTATATCTGCCGAGTTATGACTGTTCAAAGTTTTTGGCGAGACAAATTGTTGACGGTCATTTTCACTTCCAGTTTGTACCTCTCCGCTTCTACAAAACCTCAATATTTTTCATTAGGCACCTGAACACATGTCTTGAGGCTCCCCTGAAACAGGTTTGAGGTCAATAGATTTTTTTCCCTTGGAGGAGGAGCCTGTCTCGTAAAGAAGGCCATTTCCTGTTCCCACTAGGGGGCGCCAAGCCTAATGGGTAAAATTTAAATGCAGTCGTGTTCAGGCTGGGATATCTCATATACTTGCTAGAAATGAAAAAGATTGAACGTTGTATCACGGAGTTTTTAATCATTTTCTGAATTTGGTGTTTTGCCCAAAAATGGCCAACTTTGGGACTACGCCCAGGCCAGACCCTTGGATGAAAACTCACCATTTTGAAAACTTAAGATCTCATATGTCTCCTGTATAGTCTGACCAATTTTGAAGACGATCCAACTATTTTCTTCAGCGACAAGGTCTCAAATGTAAATCGATAAAATTTCGCATTTGATCCAAAATTTCCGACTTCCTGTTGGATTTGGAATATAGGTGCAAGAGACTTTTTGGAGCAGTTTTACGCAATGTATCGATTCACCAAATTTCATCATTCTACGTTGAAAAAACCTAATAGGAAAGGCCTTTTTGAAAATTTCAAGGGGGCGCCACTGAGCGATTTTGTTAAATTTTTTTGTAGATTATCAAAATTTACGCAAAGTTGCATGTATGTGCAAATTTTGGTGAGTTTTCGTGCATGTTCAGGCCTCCAAACGTAAACTCCAACTGTGAACCGAAAAAATTTCACATTTGATCCAAAATATCCGATTTCCTGTCGGATTTGGAATATGGGTGCAAGAGGCTTTTTTGAACAGTTAGGCATAAGGTATCTACTCCCCAAATTTCATCGCTCTACGTTGAAAACCTGAGAGGAGAGGCCTTTTTGAAAATTTTAAGGGTCAAGGGGGCGCCACTGAGCCATTTTTAAAAATTTTTTCAAAACGACGCAAGATTATCAAATTTTACGCGAATCTGCACGTATGTGCAAATTTTGGTGACTTTTCGTGCATGTTCAGGCCTCCAAATTGGCCATTTTCATTTGCCATGAAGAAAGAAGAAGAATAATAATAATAATAATAATAATAATAATAATAATAATAATAATAATAATCCTTTGCATTACAATAGGGCCTTCGCACGCCTAGTGCTCGGGCCCTAATAATAATAATAATAATAATAATAATCCTTTGCAAAACAATAGGGCCTTCGCACGTCTAGTGCTCGGGCCCTAATAATAATAATAATAATCCTTTGCATTACAATAGGGCCTTCGCACGCCTAGTGCTCGGGCCCTAATAACTAGCCCTGCAAGCAGGACTGACGGGCCCTCGCGTATGGCGCAACTCGGACGTCAAACAAAGTCGGAGGGCAGGCAGGTCGGGGCGGTGGCAGTCGACAACAGACAGATATCCAGGCAGATATATTGCATGTCTGAATGTTCAGAATTAGTGGGGAGAGAAAATGGCGACGGTCATGATGACTTTCTTATCGGACCCCTCTGCTTTAACAAAACAAAATTGTTTATTAGGCACCTGAACACGGTCATTATGACTTTCCTATTGGACCCCTCTGCTTTAAGGAAACAAAAGTCTTACCCGAGTATAAGTCGCATTTGTGGGTGAAATTTACTTGATAAAATCCAACACGTAGAACAGATATGTCATCTTGAAAGGCAATTTAATATAAAGATACAATAGAGAACAACATGCTGAATAAATGTACAGTGTACAGTGCATAAACAACGAAATGCGAATATACTGTCCTCACCAGGACGCTACCGCTCAGTCCTGGCTATAGACAGCGAACTCCAAAAAGACAATTCTGGATGTCCGCATAATTTGTTGAATCAATTTGGTCCTCGATAGCAAACAGGTTCACATCACCGTAAATAAATGATAATTACGTACTATTACAGCAATAATGTAACAGATTAGCATGCGTTCGCTAGCATTAGCACACCATTCAAACAACCACACAACTGGCTGTAAGTGTCCGCTCGCGGGTGGAAAACACACAACAACAGAAAAGATGATACACGCAGGCGTTGCCTCTGTAGAGATATTTTAAAGGCATAAACAATGAACGTAGGTTCGCAGCCGTCTTTCTCTCTCGCTAACTAGTCCACTCACTCACTCTCACTCACTCACTCACTCACTCACTCACTCACTCACTCACTCACTCACTCACTCACTCACTCACTCACTCACTCACTCACTCACTCACTCACTCACTCACTCACTCACTCAGAGCTACGTGGCTGTCTGTCTTCTTCTGGTGTGCGAGCGCTTATTCACGTAAACAAGTGCGAGTGCGCTCCCAGGTGGGCGTGAAAGCGCCACAAACTAAATGCATCCATTTCAATATAAAAAAGTCAATTATACAATTGAACATACATTGCCAAAGGCAGAACGCGAACGTGGCCATAGCTATTAACAGTTATTCAGATAACTATAGCATGCTAACAAGTTTACAAAACCATCAGTCCAAAACACCAAAATAACACGGGAAATTATATCATAATGTGTTAATAATTTCACTCACCAGGGGGCACCAGGCCTAATGGTTTTGTAAACCTGTTAGCATGCTATAGTAATCTGAATAACTGTTAATAGCTATGGCCACGTTCGCGTTCTGCCTTTGGCAATGTATGTTCAATTGTATAATTGACTTTTTTATATTGAAATGGATGCATTTAGTTTGTGGCGCTTTCACGCCCAACTGGGAGCGCACTCATTATTATTTTTTCATGGCAAATGAAAATGGCCATAGCTATTAAGAGTTATTCAGATAACTATAGCATGCTAACAAGTTTACAAAACCATTAGTCCAAAACACCTAAATAACATGGGAAATGTTATCATAATGTGTTAATAATTTCACACATAAGTCACTGCTGAGTATAAGTCGCACCCCAAACCAAAATATGAAGAAAAAA
This sequence comes from Corythoichthys intestinalis, assembly GCF_030265065.1. Classification (NCBI taxonomy): domain Eukaryota; kingdom Metazoa; phylum Chordata; class Actinopteri; order Syngnathiformes; family Syngnathidae; genus Corythoichthys; species Corythoichthys intestinalis. Next base: position 2,623,611 of record NW_026651595.1, on the reverse strand, counting down.
AAACACAACTTATAGTCGGAAAAATACAGTAGTCTTTTACTGAATTGTATTGTCAAAAATAAGACACATTTGCTCCCCTGCCCAGGAAAGGGCCGTGAATGAAATGTCACCATTTTGATAACCTAACATCTCATATGTGTCATGAACATTCATTCATTCATTCATTTTCCATGCCGCTTTTCCTCACGAGGGTCGCGGAGGTGCTGGAGCCTATCCCAGCTAACTCGGGGCAGGAGGCAGGGGACACCCTGCACTGGTTGCCAGCCAATTGCAGGGCACAAGGAGACATACAACCATTCACGCGCACACTCATACCTACGGACAATTTAGAGTGCTCAATCAGCCTACCATGCATGTTTTTGGGATGTCTGACCAATTTTGAGAAGCATTCAACTTACTGCTTCGGCGTAATGGTCTCAAACGTGCATGCAGGTTTTTGACAAAAATGCAAGATTCAATCCATAATACCCGATTTCCTGTTGGGTTTGGAATATGGGTGCAAGAGACTTTTTGGAGCAGTTTTACACAACGTATCCACTCCCCAAATTTCATCACTCTACGTCGAAAAAAACTAATAGGACAGGCCTTTTTTAAAAATTGAAGGGGGCGCCACTGAGCCATTTTATTACATCTTTTGGCAATGTTGCTAAATTCATGAAATCTACATGAAGCCACATGTATGTGCACATTTTGGTGAGTTTTCGAGCATGTTCAGACCTTGAAATTTGCCATTTTGAGAGAAAATGCCGAGGGTTTTTTCACTTTCCTGTTTGGATACTGCAACATCAACGAAAACTCAATATTTTTCATCAGATACCTAAAGACATGTCTTAAGGCTCCCCTGATGCAGGTTTGAGATCAATTGATGTTTTTCACCAGGAGGAGGAGCCTTTTTCGTAAAAAAGGGTGTTTCCTCTTCCCACAAGGGGGCGCCAGGCCTAATGGAAAATATTTCAATGCAGTCGTGTTCAGGTTAAGACACCTTACATGCATGCCAAATATGAAAAAGATTGGACCTTGTATCAGGAAGTTATTAATCATTTACTGAAATTGGCGCGTTGCCAAAAAAACACCCGACTTTGGTACCCCGCCCAGGTCAGGCCCGTGGACGAAAACTCACCATTTTCACAACTTAGTATCTCATATGTCTCATGAACACTTACACCAATTTTGAGGAAGATCCAACGTACTGGCTCGGCGCAACGGTCTGAAACGTGCATGCTGGTTTTCGCCCAAAATGCTATGTTTTTCAACATTCAATCCAGAATATCCCATTTCCTGTTGGGTTTGGAATATGGGTGCTTTAGACTTTTTGAAGCGGTTCTGGACAACGTATCCACTCCCCAAATTTCATCGCCCTACGTTGAAATACATCAAAGCAAAGGGCATTTTGAAAATTGCAAGGGGGCGCCACTGAGCCATTTTTTAATTTTTTTTGTAAACGTTGCCAAATTGTCGAAATTTTCGCGAAGCCGGATGTATGTGCAAATTTTGGTGAGTTTTTGAGCATGTTCAGGCCTTCAAATTGGCCATTTTCATTTGCCATGAAAAAAAAATAATAATAATAAAGATATATTGCATGTCTGAATGTTCAGAATTAGTGGGGAGAGAAAATGGCGACGGTCATGATGACTTTCTTATCGGACCCCTCTGCTTTAACAAAACAAAAGTGTTTATTAGGCACCTGAACACGGTCATTATGACTTTCCTATTGGACCCCTCTGCTTTAAGGAAACAAAAGTCTTACCGGAGTATAAGTCGCATTTGTGGGTGAAATTTACTTGATAAAATCCAACACATAGAACAGATATGTCATCTTGAAAGGCAATTTAATATAAAAATACAATAGAGAACAACATGCTGAAATAAATGTACAGTGTACAGTGCATAAACAACGAAATGCGAATATACTGTCCTCACCAGGACGCTACCGCTCGGTCCTGGCTATAGACAGCGAACTCCAAAAAGACAATTCTGGATGTCCGCATAATTTGTTGAATCAATTTGGTCCTCGATAGCAAACAGGTTCACATCAGCGTAAATAAATGATAATTACGTACTATTACAGCAATAATGTAACAGATTAGCATGCGTTCGCTAGCATTAGCACACCATTCAAACAACCACACAACTGGCTGTAAGTATCCGCTCGCGGGTGGAAAACACACAACAACAGAAAAGATGATACACGCAGGCGTTGCCTCTGTAGAGATATTTTAAAGGCATAAACAATGAACGTAGGTTCGCAGCCGTCTTTCTCTCTCGCTAACTAGTCCACTCACTCACTCACTCACTCACTCACTCACTCACTCACTCACTCACTCACTCACTCACTCACTCACTCACTCACTCACTCAGAGCTACGTGGCTGTCTGTCTTCTTCTGGTGTGCGAGCGCTTATTCACGTAAACAAGTGCGAGTGCGCTCCCAGGTGGGCGTGAAAGCGCCACAAACTAAATGCATCCATTTCAATATAAAAAAGTCAATTATACAATTGAACATACATTGCCAAAGGCAGAACGCGAACGTGGCCATAGCTATTAACAGTTATTCAGATAACTATAGCATGCTAACAAGTTTACAAAACCATCAGTCCAAAACACCAAAATAACACGGGAAATTATATCATAATGTGTTAATAATTTCACTCACCAGGGGGCACCAGGCCTAATGGTTTTGTAAACCTGTTAGCATGCTATAGTAATCTGAATAACTGTTAATAGCTATGGCCACGTTCGCGTTCTGCCTTTGGCAATGTATGTTCAATTGTATAATTGACTTTTTTATATTGAAATGGATGCATTTAGTTTGTGGCGCTTTCACGCCCAACTGGGAGCGCACTCGTTATTATTATTTTTTCATGGCAAATGAAAATGGCCATAGCTATTAAGAGTTATTCAGATAACTATAGCATGCTAACAAGTTTACAAAACCATTAGTCCAAAACACCTAAATAACATGGGAAATGTTATCATAATGTGTTAATAATTTCACACATAAGTCACTGCTGAGTATAAGTCGCACCCCAAACCAAAATATGAAGAAAAAAAAACACGATTTATAGTCGGAAAAATACAGTAGTCTTTTACTGAATTGTATTGTCAAAAATAAGACACATTTGCTCCCCTGCCCAGGAAAGGGCCGTGAATGAAATGTCACCATTTTGATAACCTAACATCTCATATGTGTCATGAACATTCATTCATTCATTCATTTTCCATGCCGCTTTTCCTCACGAGGGTCGCGGAGGTGCTGGAGCCTATCCCAGCTAACTCGGGGCAGTAGGCAGGGGACACCCTGAACTGGTTGCCAGCCAATTGCAGGGCACAAGGAGACATACAACCATTCACGCGCACACTCATACCTACGGACAATTTAGAGTGCTCAATCAGCCTACCATGCATGTTTTTGGGATGTCTGACCAATTTTGAGAAGCATTCAACTTACTGCTTCGGCGTAATGGTCTCAAACGTGCATGCAGGTTTTTGACAAAAATGCAAGATTCAATCCATAATACCCGATTTCCTGTTGGGTTTGGAATATGGGTGCAAGAGACTTTTTGGAGCAGTTTTGCACAACGTATCCACTCCCCAAATTTCATCACTCTACGTCGAAAAAAACTAATAGGACAGGCCTTTTTTAAAAATTGAAGGGGGCGCCACTGAGCCATTTTATTACATCTTTTGGCAATGTTGCTAAATTCATGAAATCTACATGAAGCCACATGTATGTGCACATTTTGGTGAGTTTTCGAGCATGTTCAGACCTTGAAATTTGCCATTTTGAGAGAAAATGCCGAGGGTCTTTTCACGTTCCTGTTTGGATACTGCAACATCAACGAAAACTCAATATTTTTCATCAGATACCTAAAGACATGTCTTAAGGCTCCCCTGATGCAGGTTTGAGATCAATTGATGTTTTTCACCAGGAGGAGGAGCCTTTTTCGTAAAAAAGGGTGTTTCCTCTTCCCACAAGGGGGCGCCAGGCCTAATGGAAAATATTTCAATGCAGTCGTGTTCAGGTTAAGACACCTTACATGCATGCCAAATATGAAAAAGATTGGACCTTGTATCAGGAAGTTATTAATCATTTACTGAAATTGGCGCGTTGCCAAAAAAACACCCGACTTTGGTACCCCGCCCAGGTCAGGCCCGTGGACGAAAACTCACCATTTTCACAACTTAGTATCTCATATGTCTCATGAACACTTACACCAATTTTGAGGAAGATCCAACGTACTGGCTCGGCGCAACGGTCTGAAACGTGCATGCTGGTTTTCGCCCAAAATGCTATGTTTTTCAACATTCAATCCAGAATATCCCATTTCCTGTTGGGTTTGGAATATGGGTGCTTTAGACTTTTTGAAGCGGTTCTGGACAACGTATCCACTCCCCAAATTTCATCGCCCTACGTTGAAATACATCAAAGCAAAGGGCATTTTGAAAATTGCAAGGGGGCGCCACTGAGCCATTTTTTTATTTTTAAAAAAAACATTGCCAAATTGTCGAAATTTTCGCGAAGCCGGATGTATGTGCAAATTTTGGTGAGTTTTTGAGCATGTTCAGGCCTTCAAATTGGCCATTTTCATTTGCCATGAAAAAATAATAATAATAATCCTTCGAAGAACAATAGGGCCTCGCACGCTGAGAGTGCTCGGGCCCTAAATATATTGCATGTCTGAATGTTCAGAATTAGTGGGGAGAGAAAATGGCGACGGTCATTATGACTTTCCTATGGGACCCTTCTGCTTTAACAAAACAAAATTGTTTATTAGGCACCTGAACACGGTCATTATGACTTTCCTTTTGGACCCCTCTGCTTTAACGAAACAAAATTGTTGATCAGGCACCTGAACACATGTCTTAAGGCTCCGCTGATTCAGGTTTGAGGTCAATTGATTTTTAACCCTGAGAAGCAGGAGCCTTTCTATTTAATTAAAAGTGTGTTTCCTGTTCCCACTAGGGGGCGCCAGGCGTAATGAGTAATATTTCAATAAAGGCATGTGCAGGCTGAAATACTTCACATTCATGCCAAATATGAAAAAGATTGCACCTTCAATCAGGAAGTTATTACCGTATTTTTCGGACTACAAGTCGCACCTGAGTATAAGTCGCACAAGCCAGAAAATGCCCAACAAAGAGAAAAAAAACATATATAAGTCTTACCGGAGAATAGGTCGCAATTTTGGGGGAAATTTACTTGATAAAATCCAACACATAGAACAGATATGTCATCTTGAAAGGCAGTTTAATATAAAAATACAATAGAGAACAACATGCTGAATAAATCTACAGTGTACAGTGCATAAACAACGAAATGCGAATAAACTGTCCTCACCAGGACGCTACCGCTCGGTCCTGGCTATATACAGCGAACTCCAAAAAGACAATGCTGGACGTCCGCATAATTTGTTGAATCAATTTGGTCCTCGATAGCAAACAGGTTCACATCAACGTAAATAAATGATAATTAGGTACTATTGCAGCAATAACATAACAGATTAGCATGCGTTCGCTAGCATTAGCACACCATTCAAACAACCACACAACTGGCTGTAAGTGTCCGCTCGCGGGTGGAAAACACACAACAACAACAGAAAAGATGATACACGCAGGCGTTGCCTCTGTAGAGATATTTTAAAAGCATAAACAATGAACGTAGCTTCGCAGCCGTCTTTCCCTCTCGCTAACTCGCCCACTCACTCACTCACTCACTCACTCACTCACTCACTCACTCACTCACTCACTCACTCACTCACTCACTCACTCACTCACTCACTCACTCAGAGCTACATAGCTGTCTGTCTTCTTCTGGTGTGCGAGCGCTCTTCTTCACGTAAACAAGTGCGAGTGCGCTCCCAGGTGGGCGTGAAAGCGCCACAAACTAAATGCATCCATTTCAATTTAAAAAAGTCAATTATACAATTGAACATACATTGCCAAAGGCAGAACGCGAACGTGGCCATAGCTATTAAGAGTTATTCAGATAACTATAGCATGCTAACAAGTTTACAAAACCATTAGTCCAAAACACCAAAATAACATGGGAAATTTTATCATAATGTGTTAATAATTTCACACATAAGTCGCTGCTGAGTATAAGTCGCACCCCAAAGCAAAATATGAAAAAAAACGCGACTTATAGTCATTTACTGAATTGTATTGTCAAAAATAAGACACATTTGCTCCCCTGGCCAGGAAAGGGCCGTGAATGAAATGTCACCATTTTGATAACCTAACATCTCATATGTGTCAATAATAGTCTGACCAATTTTGAGGAGCATTCAACTTACTGCCTCGGCGTAATGGTGTCAAACGTGCATGCTGGTTTTAGACAAAAATGCCATGTTGTGCAAGATTCAATCCCTAATACCCGATTTCCTGTTGGGTTTGGAATATGGGTGCAAGAGACTTTTTGGAGCAGTTTTGCACAACGTATCCACTCCCCAAATTTCATCACTCTACGTCGAAAAAAACTAATAGGACAGGCCTTTTTTAAAAATTGAAGGGGGCGCCACTGAGCCATTTTATTACATCTTTTGGCAATGTTGCTAAATTCATGAAATTTACATGAAGCCGCATGTATGTGCAAATTTAGGTGAGTTTTCGAGCATGTTCAGACCTGGAAATTGGCCATTTTGTGACAAAATGCCGAGGGTCTTTTCACTTTCCTGTTTGGGTACTGCTACATCAACGAAAACTCAATATTTTTCATCATATACCTAAAGACATGTCTTAAGGCTCCCCTGATGCAGGTTTGAGGTCAATTGATGTTTTTCACCAGGAGGAGGAGCCTTTCTCGTAAAAATGGGTGTTTCCTCTTCCCACAAGGGGGCGCCAGGCCTAATGGAAAATATTTCAATGCAGTCGTGTTCAGGTTAAGACACCTTACACGCATGCCAAATATGAAAAAGATTGGACCTTGTATCAGGAAGTTATTAATCATTTACTGAAATTGGCGCGTTGCCAAAAAAACACCCGACTTTGGTACCCCGCCCAGGTTAGGCCCGTGGACGAAAACTCACCATTTTCACAACTTAATATCTCATATGTCTCATGAAGACGTACACCAATTTTGAGGAAGATCCAACGTACTGGCTCGGCGCAATGGTCTGAAACGTGCATGCTGGTTTTCGCCCAAAATGCTATGTTTTTCAACATTCAATCCAAAATATCCGATTTCCTGTTGGGTTTGGAATATGGGTGCTGCAGACTTTTTGAAGCGTCTCTGGACAACGTATCCACTCCCCAAATTTCATCGCTCTACGTTGAAAAACATCAAAGCAAAGGGCATTTTTAAAATTTCAAGGGGGCGCCACTGAGCCATTTTTTGATTTTTTTAAAAAACGTTGCTAAATTTTCGAAATTTTCGCGAAGCCGGATGTATATGCAAAATTTGGTGAGTTTTTGAGCATGTTCAGGCCTTCAAATTGGCCATTTTCATTTGCCATGAAAAAATAATAATAATAATAATAATAATAATAATCCTTCGAAGAACAATAGGGCCTCGCACGCTGAGAGTGCTCGGGCCCTAATAATCCTTTGCAAAACAATAGGGCCTTCGCACGTCTAGTGCTCGGGCCCTAATAATAATAATAATAATAATAATAATAATCCTTTGCATTACAATAGGGCCTTCGCACGTCTAGTGCTCGGGCCCTAATAATAACTAGGCCTGCAAGCAGGACTGAACGGGCCCTCGCAATCTAGCGCAACTCGGACGTCACGCAACTCGGACTGTGTGCAGGTCAGGGTGGTGGCAGATCCTCCTCTCTAATCATCTCATTAGAACCTAACATGCTCGAAAGTCGCCTATTTACATTCCCACACCCAAGAGATAAAAACCCCTATTGGAGAGAGTACTACAAAAAAGGAGCCACTACTGAGCTGTGCAGCCAAGCCCTTATTCAAAACCAAAATTAATCTTCTAACTTGGCCAATTCGACCAAGTGTGCCAAATATTGTGGCTCTATAAGCTGCCTGAGTCTCTGAAAAAAAATATTTCCTTTAAATGGCGAACAAAGGGTCGTCACGGCAACAGACAGAGACACGTGGACATGGGCCGTAAAAAAGTATTTTAATAGGTCTTGAAACTACAATGACCAACATGAAAAGAACTGGACATGTTTTGGAAAAACGAGTGACTTTCTATCGCCACTAGTTGGCGCTGTAGGGTTGATGCAAATGACCCCTACAAGTTCCTTCAGGGTATGACTCTCAACAAGCACGGGAAGTTTGGCGCAGATATGTTCTATATCTGCCGAGTTATGATTGTTCAAAGTTTTTGGAGAGAAAAATTGTTGACAGTCATTTTCACTTTCCTGTTTGGACCCCTCCGCTTCAACGAAACTTCAATATTTTTCATCATGCACCTGAAGACAGGTCTTAAGGCTTCCCTTATGCAGGTTTGAGGTAGATTGGTTTTTTCCCTTTAGAGGAGGAGTGTGTCCCGTAAAAAAGGGCATTTCCTGTTTCCACTAGGAGGCGCCAGGCACAAATGGTAAATTTTCAATCCAGTCCTGCTCAGGCTGGTATACCTCACACACATGCCAGATTTAAAATAGATTTAACATTGTATGTCATTTTCCGAATTCGGTGTTTTGGCGAAAAAATGGAAGAATTTGGCGCCCCGCCCAGGTCAGGCCCGTGAATGAAAACACACCATTTTTATAACTTATGATTTCATATGCCTCATGAACAGTCTCGCCATTTTTGAGAATGATCAAACTAATTCCCTAGGTGCCAAGGTGTAAAATGTGCACACTGTAAATCGATAAAAAGTTCACATTCAATCCAAAATACCCGATTTCCTGTAGGATTTGGAATGTGTGTGCAAGAGACTTTTTGGAGCAGTTTTGCACAAAGTTTTGACTCTCCAAATTTCATCACTCTATGTTGGAAAAACCTAAATGGAGAGGCCTTTTTGAAAATTTCAAGGGGGCGCCACTGAGCCATTCTGTTAAAATTTTTCGTAACGTTGCAAGATTATCGAACGTTATCCAAAGCCGCATGTATGTGCAAATTTTGGTGAGTTTTTATGCATATTCAAGCCTTCAAATGTAAACTCTTACTGTGAACCCATGAAAATTTCACATTCGATCCAAAATACCCGATTTCCTGTTGGATTTGGAATATGGGTGCAAGAGACTTTTTGGAGCAGTTTTGCATAAGGTATCTACTCCCCAAATTTCCTTGCTCTATGTTGAAAAAACCCAATAGGAAAGGCCTTTTTTAAAACTTCTTTCTGTCGCCACTAGTTGGCACTGTAGAGTTGATGCAAATGACCCCTACAAGAACCTTCAGGGTATGACTCTCAACAAACACGGAAAGTTTGGCGCAGATATGTTGCATATCTGCCGAGTTATGACTGTTCAAAATTTTTGGCGAGACAAATTGTTGACGGTCATTTTCACTTCCAGTTTGGACCTCTCCGCTTCAACGAAACCTCAATATTTTTCATCAGGGACCTGAACACATGTCTTGAGGCTCCCCTGAAACAGGTTTGAGGTCAATAGATTTTTTTCCCTTGGAGGAGGAGCCTGTCTCGTAAAGAAGGCCATTTCCTGTTCCCACTAGGGGGCGCCAGGCCTAATGGGTAATATTTCAATGCAGTCGTGTTCAGGCTGGGATATCTCATATACATGCTAGAAATGAAAAAGATTGAACGTTGTATCACGGAGTTTTTAATCATTTTCTGAATTTGGTATTTTGCCCAAAAATGGCCGACTTTGGGACCACGCCCAGGTCAGACCCTTGAGTGAAAACTCACCATTTTGAAAACTTAAGATCTCATAGGTCTCCTGAATAGTCTGACCAATTTTGAAGACGATCCAACTATTTTCTTCAGCGACAAGGTCTCAAATGTAAATCGATAAAATTTCACATTTGATCCAAAATTTCCGGCTTCCTGTTGGGTTTGGAATATGGGTGCAAGAGACTTTTTGGAGCAGTTTTGCACAATGTATCGACTCGCCAAATTTCATCGTTCTACGTTGAAAAAACCTAATAGGAAAGGCCTTTTTGAAAATTTCAAGGGGGCGCCACTGAGCCATTTTGTTAATTTTTTTTGTAGATTATCAAAATTTACGCAAAGTTGCATGTATGTGCAAATTTTGGTGAGTTTTCGTGCATGTTCAGGCCTCCAAATTTAAACTCCAACTGTGAACCGATAAAAATTTCACATTTGATCCAAAATATCCGATTTCCTGTTGGATTTGGAATATGGGTGCAAGAGGCTTTTTTGAACAGTTAGGCATAAGGTATCTACTCCCCAAATTTCATTGCTCTACGTTGAAAACCTGAGAGGAGAGGCCTTTTTGAAAATTTTAAGGGTCAAGGGGGCGCCACTGAGCCATTTTTTGACATTTTTTCAAAACGACACAAGATTATCGAAATTTACGCAAAGCCGCACGTTTGTGCAAATTTTGGTGACTTTTCGTGCATGTTCAGGCCTCCAAATTGGCCATTTTCATTTGCCCTGAAAAAAGAATAATAATAATAATAACTAGGCCTGCAAGCAGGACTGAACGGGCCCTCGCAATCTAGCGCAACTCGGACGTCACGCAAGTCGGACTGTGTGCAGGTCAGGGTGGTGGCAGATCCTCCTCTCTAATCATCTCATTAGAACCTAACATGCTCGAAAGTCGCCTAATTACATTCCCACACCCAAGAGATAAAAACCCCTATTGGAGAGAGTACTACAAAAAAGGAGCCACTACTGAGCTGTGCAGCCAAGCCCTTATTCAAAACCAAAATTAATCTTCTAACTTGGCCAATTCGACCAAGTGTGCCAAATATTGTGGCTCTATAAGCTGCCTGAGTCTCTGAAAAAAAATATTTCCTTTAAATGGCGAACAAAGGGTCGTCACGGCAACAGACAGAGACACGTGGACATGGGCCGTAAAAAAGTATTTTAATAGGTCTTGAAACTACAATGACCAACATGAAAAGAACTGGACATGTTTTGGAAAAACGAGTGACTTCCTATCGCCACTAGTTGGCGCTGTAGGGTTGATGCAAATGACCCCTACAAGTTCCTTCAGGGTATGACTCTCAACAAGCACGGGAAGTTTGGCGCAGATATGTTCTATATCTGCCGAGTTATGATTGTTCAAAGTTTTTGGAGAGAAAAATTGTTGACAGTCATTTTCACTTTCCTGTTTGGACCCCTCCGCTTCAACGAAACTTCAATATTTTTCATCAGGCACCTGAAGACAGGTCTTAAGGCTTCCCTTATGCAGGTTTGAGGTAGATTGGTTTTTTCCCTTTAGAGGAGGAGTGTGTCCCGTAAAAAAGGGCATTTCCTGTTTCCACTAGGAGGCGCCAGGCACAAATGGTAAATTTTCAATCCAGTCCTGCTCAGGCTGGTATACCTCACACACATGCCAGATTTAAAATAGATTTAACATTGTATGAGGGTGTTATCAGTCATTTTCCGAATTTGGTGTTTTGGCGAAAAAATGGAAGAATTTGGCGCCCCGCCCAGGTCAGGCCCGTGAATGAAAACACACCATTTTTATAACTTAAGATTTCATATGCCTCATGAACAGTCTCGCCAATTTTGAGAATGATCAAACTAATTCCATAGGTGCCAAGGTGTAAAATGTGCACACTGTAAATCGATAAAAAGTTCACATTCAATCCAAAATACCCGATTTCCTGTAGGATTTGGAATGTGTGTGCAAGAGACTTTTTGGAGCAGTTTTGCACAAAGTTTTGACTCTCCAAATTTCATCACTCTATGTTAGAAAAACCTAAATGGAGAGGCCTTTTTGAAAATTTCAAGGGGGCGCCACTGAGCCATTTTCTTAAATTGTTTCGTAACGTTGCAAGATTATCGAACGTTATCCAAAGCCGCATGTATGTGCAAATTTTGGTGAGTTTTTATGCATATTCAAGCCTCCAAATGTAAACTCTTACTGTGAACCCATGAAAATTTCACATTCGATCCAAAATACCCGATTTCCTGTTGGATCTGGAATATGGGTGCAAGAGACTTTTTGGAGCAGTTTTGCATAAGGTATCTACTCCCCAAATTTCCTTGCTCTATGTTGAAAAAACCCAATAGGAAAGGCCTTTTTTAAAACTTCTTTCTGTCGCCACTAGTTGGCACTGTAGAGTTGATGCAAATGACCCCTACAAGAACCTTCAGGGTATGACTCTCAACAAACACGGAAAGTTTGGCGCAGATATGTTGCATATCTGCCGAGTTATGACTGTTCAAAATTTTTGGCGAGACAAATTGTTGACGGTCATTTTCACTTCCAGTTTGGACCTCTCCGCTTCAACGAAACCTCAATATTTTTCATCAGGGACCTGAACACATGTCTTGAGGCTCCCCTGAAACAGGTTTGAGGTCAATAGATTTTTTTCCCTTGGAGGAGGAGCCTGTCTCGTAAAGAAGGCCATTTCCTGTTCCCACTAGGGGGCGCCAGGCCTAATGGGTAATATTTCAATGCAGTCGTGTTCAGGCTGGGATATCTCATATACATGCTAGAAATGAAAAAGATTGAACGTTGTATCACGGAGTTTTTAATCATTTTCTGAATTTGGTATTTTGCCCAAAAATGGCCGACTTTGGGACCACGCCCAGGTCAGACCCTTGAGTGAAAACTCACCATTTTGAAAACTTAAGATCTCATATGTCTCCTGAATAGTCTGACCAATTTTGAAGACTATCCAACTATTTTCTTCAGCGACAAGGTCTCAAATGTAAATCGATAAAATTTCACATTTGATCCAAAATTTCCGGCTTCCTGTTGGGTTTGGAATATGGGTGCAAGAGACTTTTTGGAGCAGTTTTGCACAATGTATCGACTTGCCAAATTTCATCGTTCTACGTTGAAAAAACCTAATAGGAAAGGCCTTTTTGAAAATTTCAAGGGGGCGCCACTGAGCCATTTTGTTAATTTTTTTTGTAGATTATCAAAATTTACGCAAATTTGCATGTATGTGCAAATTTTGGTGAGTTTTCGTGCATGTTCAGGCCTCCAAATGTAAACTCAAACTGTGAACCGATAAAAATTTCACATTTGATCCAAAATATCCGATTTCCTGTTGGATTTGGAATATGGGTGCAAGAGGCTTTTTTGAACAGTTAGGCATAAGGTATCTACTCCCCAAATTTCATTGCTCTACGTTGAAAACCTGAGAGGAGAGGCCTTTTTGAAAATTTTAAGGGTCAAGGGGGCGCCACTGAGCCATTTTTTGACATTTTTTCAAAACGACACAAGATTATCGAAATTTACGCAAAGCCGCACGTTTGTGCAAATTTTGGTGACTTTTCGTGCATGTTCAGGCCTCCAAATTGGCCATTTTCATTTGCCCTGAAAAAAGAATAATAATAATAATAATAATAATAATAATAATAATAATAATAATAATAATAATCCTTTGCAAAACAATAGGGCCTTCGCACGCTTAGTGCTCGGGCCCTAACTAGGCCTGCAAGCAGGACTGAACGGGCCCTCGCAATCTAGCGCAACTCGGACGTCACGCAACTCGGACTGTGTGCAGGTCAGGGTGGTGGCAGATCCTCCTCTCTAATCATCTCATTAGAACCTAACATGCTCGAAAGTCGCCTATTTACATTCCCACACCCAAGAGATAAAAACCCCTATTGGAAAGAGTACTACAAAAAAGGAGCCACTACTGAGCTGTGCAGCCAAGCCCTTATTCAAAACCAAAATTAATCTTCTAACTGGGCCAATTCGACCAAGTGTGCCAACTATTGTGGCTCTATAAGCTCCCTGAGTTTCTGAAAAAAAATATTTCCTTTAAATGGCGAACAAAGGGTCGTCACGGCAACAGACAGAGACACGTGGACATGGGCCGTAAAAAAGTATTTTAATAGGTCTTGAAACTACAATGACCAACATGAAAAGAACTGGACATGTTTTGGAAAAACGAGTGACTTTCTATCGCCACTAGTTGGCGCTGTAGGGTTGATGCAAATGACACCTACAAGGCCCTTCAGGGTATGACTCTCAACAAGCACGGGAAGTTTGGCGCAGATATCTTGTATATCTGCCGAGTTATGACTGTTCAAAGTTTTTGGAGAGAAAAATTGTTGACAGTCATTTTCACTTTCCTGTTTGGACCCCTCCGCTTCAACGAAACTTCAATATTTTTCATCAGGCACCTGAACACAGGTGTTAAGGTTTCCCTTATGCAGGTTTGAGGTAGATTGATTTTTTCCCTTTAGAGGAGGAGTGTGTCCCGTAAAAAAGGGCATTTCCTGTTCCCACTAGGAGGCGCCAGGCACAAATGGTAAATTTTCAATCCAGTCCTGCTCAGGCTGGTATACCTCACACACATGCCAGATTTAAAATAGATTGAACGTTGTATGAGGGAGTTATCAGTCATTTTCCGAATTCGGTGTTTTGGCGAAAAAATGGAAGAATTTGGCGCCCCGCCCAGGTCAGGCCCGTGAATGAAAACACACCATTTTTATAACTTAAGATTTCAAATGCCTCATGAACAGTCTCACCAATTTTGAGAATGATCAAACTAATTCCCTAGGTGCCAAGGTGTAAAATGTGCACACTGTAAATCGATAAAAAGTTCACATTCAATCCAAAATACCCGATTTCCTGTAGGATTTGGAATGTGTGTGCAAGAGACTTTTTGGAGCAGTTTTGCACAAAGTTTTGACTCTCCAAATTTCATCACTCTATGTTAGAAAAACCTAAATGGAGAGGCCTTTTTGAAAATTTCAAGGGGGCGCCAGTGAGCCATTTTGTTACATGTTTTCGTAACGTTGCAAGATTATTGAACGTTATGCAAAGCCGCATGTATGTCGAAATTTTTGTGAGTTTTCGTGCATGTTCAAGCCTCCAAATGTAAACTCCTACTGTGAACCGATAAAAATTTCACATTTGATCCAAAATACCCGATTTCCTGTTGGATTTGGAATACGGGTGCAAGAGACTTTTTGGAGCAGTTTTGCATAAGGTATCTACTCCCCAAATTTCCTCGCTCTATGTTGAAAAAACCCAATAGGAAAGGCCTTTTTTAAAACTTCTTTCTGTCGCCACTAGTTGGCACTGTAGAGTTGATGCAAATGACCCCTACAAGAACCTTCAGGGTATGACTCTCAACAAACACGGAAAGTTTGGCGCAGATATGTTGCATATCTGCCGAGTTATGACTGTTCAAAGTTTTTGGCGAGACAAATTGTTGACGGTCATTTTCACTTCCAGTTTGGACCTCTCCGCTTCAACGAAACCTCAATATTTTTCATCAGGCACCTGAACACATGTCTTGAGGCTCCCCTGAAACAGGTTTGAGGTCAATAGATTTTTTTCCCTTGGAGGAGGATCCTCTCTCGTAAAGAATGCCATTTCCTGTTCCCACGAGGGGGCGCCAGGCCTAATGAGTAATATTTCAATGCAGTCGTGTTCAGGCTGGGATATCTCATATACATGCTAGAAATGAAAAAGATTGAACGTTGTATCACGGAGTTTTTAATCATTTTCTGAATTTGGTATTTTGCCTAAAAATGGCCAACTTTGGGACTACGCCCAGGCCAGACCCTTGGATGAAAACTCACCATTTTGAAAACTTAAGATCTCATATGTCTCCTGAATAGTCTGACCAATTTTGAAGACGATCCAACTATTTTCTTCAGCGACAAGGTCTCAAATGTAAATCGATAAAATTTCGCATTTGATCCAAAATTTCCGACTTCCTGTTGGATTTGGAATATAGGTGCAAGAGACTTTTTGGAGCAGTTTTACACAATGTATCGACTCACCAAATTTCATCATTCTACGTTGAAAAAACCTAATAGGACAGGCCTTTTTGAAAATTTCAAGGGGGCGCCACTGAGCCTTTTTGTTAAATTTTTTTATAGATTATCAAAATTTACGTAAAGTTGAATGTATGTGCAAATTTTGGTGTGTTTTCATGCATGTTCAAGCCTCCAAACGTAAACTCCAACTGTGAACCGAAAAAAATTCACATTCGATCCAAAATACCCGATTTCCTGTTGGATTTGGAATATGGGTGCAAGAGGCTTTTTTGAACAGTTAGGCATAAGGTATCTACTCCCCAAATTTCATTGCTCTACGTTAAAAACCTGAGAGGAGAGGCCTTTTTGAAAATTTTAAGGGTCAAGGGGGCGCCACTGAGCCATTTTTTGACATTTTTTCAAAACGACGCAAGATTATCGAAATTTACGCGAATCTGCACGTACGTGCAAATTTTGATGACTTTTCGTGCATGTTCAGGCCTCCAAATTGGCCATTTTCATTTGCCCTGAAAAAAGAAGAATAATAATAACTAGCCCTGCAAGCAGGACTGACGGGCCCTCGCGTATGGCGCAACTCGGACGTCAAACAAAGTCGGAGGGCAGGCAGGTCGGGGCGGTGGCAGTCGACAACAGACAGATATCCAGGCAGATATATTGCATGTCTGAATGTTCAGAATTAGTGGGGAGAGAAAATGGCGACTGTCATTATGACTTTCTTATCGGACCCCTCTGCTTTAACAAAACAAAAGTGTTTATTAGGCACCTGAACACGGTCGTTATGACTTTCCTATTGGACCCCTCTGCTTTAAGGAAACAAAAGTCTTACCGGAGTATAAGTCGCATTTGTGGGTGAAATTTGCTTGATAAAATCCAACACATAGAACAGATATGTCATCTTGAAAGGCAATTTAATATAAAAATACAATAGAGAACAACATGCTGAATAAATGTACAGTGTACAGTGCATAAACAACGAAATGCGAATATACTGTCCTCACCAGGACGCTACCGCTTGGTCCTGGCTATAGACAGCGATCTCCAAAAAGACAATTCTGGATGTCCGCATAATTTGTTGAATCAATTTGGTCCTCGATAGCAAACAGGTTCACATCACCGTAAATAAATGATAATTACGTACTATTACAGCAATAATGTAACAGATTAGCATGCGTTCGCTAGCATTAGCACACCATTCAAACAACCACACAACTGGCTGTAAGTGTCCGCTCGCGGGTGGAAAACACACAACAACAGAAAAGATGATACACGCAGGCGTTGCCTCTGTAGAGATATTTTAAAGGCATAAACAATGAACGTAGGTTCGCAGCCGTCTTTCTCTCTCGCTAACTAGTCCACTCACTCACTCACTCACTCACTCACTCACTCACTCACTCACTCACTCACTCACTCACTCACTCACTCACTCACTCACTCAGAGCTACGTAGCTGTCTGTCTTCTTCTGGTGTGCGAGCGCTTATTCACGTAAACAAGTGCGAGTGCGCTCCCAGGTGGGCGTGAAAGCGCCACAAACTAAATGCATCCATTTCAATATAAAAAAGTCAATTATACAATTGAACATACATTGCCAAAGGCAGAACGCGAACGTGGCCATAGCTATTAACAGTTATTCAGATAACTATAGCATGCTAACAAGTTTACAAAACCATCAGTCCAAAACACCATAATAACACGGGAAATTATATCATAATGTGTTAATAATTTCACTCACCAGGGGGCACCAGGCCTAATGGTTTTGTAAACCTGTTAGCATGCTATAGTAATCTGAATAACTGTTAATAGCTATGGTCACGTTCGCGTTCTGCCTTTGGCAATGTATGTTCAATTGTATAATTGACTTTTTTATATTGAAATGCATGCATTTAGTTTGTGGCGCTTTCACGCCCAACTGGGAGCGCACTCGTTATTATTATTTTTTCATGGCAAATGAAAATGGCCATAGCTATTAAGAGTTATTCAGATAACTATAGCATGCTAACAAGTTTACAAAACCATTAGTCCAAAACACCTAAATAACATGGGAAATGTTATCATAATGTGTTAATAATTTCACACATAAGTCACTGCTGAGTATAAGTCGCACCCCAAACCAAAATATGAAGAAAAAAAAACACGACTTATAGTCGGAAAAATACAGTAGTCTTTTACTGAATTGTATTGTCAAAAATAAGACACATTTGCTGCCCTGCCCAGGAAAGGGCCGTGAATGAAATGTCACCATTTTGATAACCTAACATCTCATATGTGTCATGAACAATCATTCATTCGTTCATTTTCCATGCCGCTTTTCCTCACGAGGGTCGCGGAGGTGCTGAAGCCTATCCCAGCTAACTCGGGGCAGTAGGCAGGGGACACCCTGAACTGGTTGCCAGCCAATTGCAGGGCACAAGGAGACATACAACCATTCACGCGCACACTCATACCTACGGACAATTTAGAGTGCTCAATCAGCCTACCATGCATGTTTTTGGGATGTCTGACCAATTTTGAGAAGCATTCAACTTACTGCTTCGGCGTAATGGTCTCAAACGTGCATGCAGGTTTTTGACAAAAATGCAAGATTCAATCCATAATACCCGATTTCCTGTTGGGTTTGGAATATGGGTGCAAGAGACTTTTTGGAGCAGTTTTGCACAACGTATCCACTCCCCAAATTTCATCACTCTACGTCGAAAAAAACTAATAGGACAGGCCTTTTTTAAAAATTGAAGGGGGCGCCACTGAGCCATTTTATTACATCTTTTGGCAATGTTGCTAAATTCATGAAATCTACATGAAGCCACATGTATGTGCACATTTTGGTGAGTTTTCGAGCATGTTCAGACCTTGAAATTTGCCATTTTGAGAGAAAATGCCGAGGGTCTTTTCACTTTCCTGTTTGGATACTGCAACATCAACGAAAACTCAATATTTTTCATCAGATACCTAAAGACATGTCTTAAGGCTCCCCTGATGCAGGTTTGAGATCAATTGATGTTTTTCACCAGGAGGAGGAGCCTTTTTCGTAAAAAAGGGTGTTTCCTCTTCCCACAAGGGGGCGCCAGGCCTAATGGAAAATATTTCAATGCAGTCGTGTTCAGGTTAAGACACCTTATATGCATGCCAAATATGAAAAAGATTGGACCTTGTATCAGGAAGTTATTAATCATTTACTGAAATTGGCGCGTTGCCAAAAAAACACCCGACTTTGGTACCCCGCCCAGGTCAGGCCCGTGGACGAAAACTCACCATTTTCACAACTTAGTATCTCATATGTCTCATGAACACTTACACCAATTTTGAGGAAGATCCAACGTACTGGCTCGGCGCAACGGTCTGAAACGTGCATGCTGGTTTTCGCCCAAAATGCTATGTTTTTCAACATTCAATCCAGAATATCCCATTTCCTGTTGGGTTTGGAATATGGGTGCTTTAGACTTTTTGAAGCGGTTCTGGACAACGTATCCACTCCCCAAATTTCATCGCCCTACGTTGAAATACATCAAAGCAAAGGGCATTTTGAAAATTGCAAGGGGGCGCCACTGAGCCATTTTTTTATTTTTTTTGTAAACGTTGCCAAATTGTCGAAATTTTCGCGAAGCCGGATGTATGTGCAAATTTTGGTGAGTTTTTGAGCATGTTCAGGCCTTCAAATTGGCCATTTTCATTTGCCATGAAAAAATAATAATAATAATCCTTCGAAGAACAATAGGGCCTCGCACGCTGAGAGTGCTCGGGCCCTAACTAGGCCTGCAAGCAGGACTGAACGGGCCCTCGCAATCTAGCGCAACTCGGACGTCACGCAACTCGGACTGTGTGCAGGTCAGGGTGGTGGCAGATGCTCCTCTCTAATCATCTCATTAGAACATAACATGCTCGAAAGTCGCCTATTTACATTCCCACACCCAAGAGATAAAAACCCCTATTGGAGAGAGTACTACAAAAAAGGAGCCACTACTGAGCTGTGCAGTCAAGCCCTTATTCAAAACCAAAATTAATCTTCTAACTGGGCCAATTCGACGAAGTGTGCCAAATATTGTGGCTATATAAGCTGCCTGAGTCTTTGAAAAAAAATATTTCCTTTAAATGGCGAATAAAGGGTCGTCATGGCAACAGACAGAGACACGTGGACATGGGCCGTAAATAAGTATTACAATAGGTCTTCAAATTACAATGACCAACCTGAAAAGAACTGGACATGTATTGGAAAAACGAGTGACTTTCTATTGCCACTAGTTGGCGCTGTAGGGTTGATGCAAATGATCTCTACAAGGCCCTTCAGGGTATGACTCTCAACAAGCACGGGAAGTTTGGCGCAGATATGTTGTATATCTGCCGTGTTATGACTGTTCAAAGTTTTTGGAGAGAAAAATTGTTGACAGTCATTTTCACTTTCCTGTTTGGACCCCTCCGCTTCAACGAAACTTCAATATTTTTCATCAGACACCTGAAGACAGGTCTTAAGCCTTCCCTTATGCAGGTTTGAGGTCAACAGATTTTTTTTCCTTGGAGGAGGAACCTGTCTCGTAAAAAAAGGCATTTCCTGTTCTCACTAGGGGGCGCTAGGCCTAATGGGTAATATTTCAATGCACTCGTGTTAAGGGTGGGATGTCGCACATACATGCCAGATATGAAAAAGATTGAACGTTGTGTGAAGGAACTATTAGTCATTTACTGAATTTGTCATTTTGCCGAAAAAATGGCCGACTTTGGCACCCCGCCCAGGTCAGGCCCGTGAATGAAAACACACCATTTTGATAACTTAAGATTTCATATGCCTCATGAACAGTCTCGCCAATTTTGAGAATGATCAAACTAATTCCCTAGGTGCCAAGGTGTAAAATGTGCACACTGTAAATCGATAAAAAATTCACATTCAATCCAAAATACCCGATTTCCTGTTGGGTTTGGAATATGCATGCAAGAGACTTTTTGGAGTAGTTTTGTACAAGGTATCGACTCTCCGAATTTCATCCCTCTACGTTGAAAAAACCTAAATGGAGAGGCCTTTTTGAAAATTTCAAGGGGGCGCCACTGAGCCATTTTGTTACATGTTTTCGTAACGTTGCAAGATTATTGAACGTTATGCAAAGCCACATGTATGTCCAAATTTTTGTGAGTTTTCGTGCATGTTCAAGCCTCCAAATGTAAACTCCTACTGTGAACCGATAAAAATTTCACATTCGATCCAAAATACCCGATTTCCTGTTGGATTTGGAATACGGGTGCAAGAAACTTTTTGGAGCAGTTTTGCACAAGGTATCGACTCCCCAAATGTCATCACTCTCTGTTAAAAAAACCTAATAGGAAACGCATTTTTGAAAAATTCAAGGGGGCGCCACTGAGGCATTTTGCTACATTTTTTCGTAACATTGCAAGATTATCGAACGTTATCTAAAGCCGCATGTATATGCAAATTTTTACGAGTTTTTGTGCATATTCAAGCCTCCAAATGTAAACTCCTACTGTGAACCCATGAAAATTTCACATTCGATCCAAAATACCCGATTTCCTGTTGGATTTGGAATATGGGTGCAAGAGACTTTTTGGAGCAGTTTTGCATAAGGTATCTACTCCCCAAATTTCCTCGCTCTATGTTGAAAAAACCCAATAGGAAAGGCCTTTTTTAAAACTTCTTTCTGTCGCCACTAGTTGGCACTGTAGAGTTGATGCAAATGACCCCTACAAGAACCTTCAGAGTATGACTCTCAACAAACACGGGAAGTTTGGCGCAGATATGTTGTATATCTGCCGAGTTATGACTGTTCAAAGTTTTTTGCGTGACAAATTGTTGACGTTCATTTTCACTTTCCTGTTTGGACCCCTCCGCCTCAACGAAACCTCAATATTTTTCATAAGGCACCTGAACACAGGTCTTAAGGCTCCCCTGATGCAGGTTTGAGGTCAACAGATTTTTTTCCCTTGGAGGAGGAACCTCTCTCGTAAAAAAAGGCATTTCCTGTTCTCACTAGGGGGCGCTAGACCTAATGGGTAATATTTCAATGCACTCGTGTTAAGGGTGGGATACCACACATACATGCCAAATATGAAAAAGATTGAACGTTGTGTCAAGGAACTATAAGTCATTTACTGAATTTGTCATTTTGCCGAAAAAATGGTCAACTTTGGCACCACGCCCAGGTCAGACCCGTGAATGAAAACGCACCATTTTCAAAACTTAAGATTTCATATGTCTCCTGAACAGTCTCACCAATTTTGAAGATGATCCAACTAACTCCCTCGGCGAAAAGGTCTCAAATGTGCACCCTGTAAATCGATAAAAATTTCATATTTGATCCAAAATAACCAATTTCCTGTTGGGTTTGGAATATGCGTGTAAATGCTTTTTTGGAGCGGTTTTGGACAAGGTATAGACCCCCCAAATTTCATTGCTCTACGCTGACAGACCCTAATGTTATAGGCCAATTTTAAAATTTCAAGGGGGCGCCACTGAGCCATTTTGTTATATTTTTTTGCAACGTTGCAAAATTATCGAAATTTACAATTTTCCGGACGTATGTGCAAATTTTGGTGACTTTTCGTGCATGTTCAGGCCTCCAAATTGGCCGTTTTCATTTGCCCTGAAAAAAAAAAAAAAAAAAAAAAAAAAAAATAATCCTTTGCAAAACAATAGGGCCTTCGCACGCTTAGTGCTCGGGCCCTAATAATAATAATAATAATCCTTTGCATTACAATAGGGCCTTCGCACGCCTAGTGCTCGGGCCCTAATAATAATAATAATAATAATAATAATAATAACTAGGCCTGCAAGCAGGACTGAACGGGCCCTCGCAATCTAGCGCAACTCGGACGTCACGCAACTCGGACTGTGTGCAGGTCAGGGTGGTGGCAGATCCTCCTCTCTAATCATCTCATTAGAACCTAACATGCTCGAAAGTCGCCTCTTTACATTCCCACACCCAAGAGATAAAAACCCCTATTGGAGAGAGTACTACAAAAAAGGAGCCACTACTGAGCTGTGCAGCCAAGCCCTTATTCAAAACCAAATTAATCTTCTAACTGGGCCAATTCGACCAAGTGTGCCAACTATTGTGGCTCTATAAGCTCCCTGAGTCTCTGAAAAAAATATATTTCCTTTAAATGGCGAACAAAGGGTCGTCACGGCAACAGACAGAGACACGTGGACATGGGCCGTAAAAAAGTATTTTAATAGGTCTTGAAACTACAATGACCAACATGAAAAGAACTGGACATGTTTTGGAAAAACGAGTGACTTTCTATCGCCACTAGTTGGCGCTGTAGGGTTGATGCAAATGACCCCTACAAGGCCCTTCAGGGTATGACTCTCAACAAGCACGGGAAGTTTGGCGCAGATATCTTGTATATCTGCCGAGTTATGACTGTTTAAAGTTTTTGGAGAGAAAAATTGTTGACAGTCATTTTCACTTTCCTGTTTGGACCCCTCCGCTTCAACGAAACTTCAATATTTTTCATCAGGCACCTGAAGACAGGTCTTAAGGTTTCCCTTATGCAGGTTTGAGGTAGATTGATTTTTTCCCTTTAGAGGAGGAGTGTGTCCCGTAAAAAAGGGCATTTCCTGTTCCCACTAGGAGGCGCCAGGCACAAATGGTAAATTTTCAATCCAGTCCTGCTCAGGCTGGTATACCTCACACACATGCCAGATTTAAAATAGATTGAACGTTGTATGAGGGAGTTATCAGTCATTTTCCGAATTCGGTGTTTTGGCGAAAAAATGGAAGAATTTGGCGCCCCGCCCAGGTCAGGCCCGTGAATGAAAACACACCATTTTTATAACTTAAGATTTCATATGCCTCATGAACAGTCTCACCAATTTTGAGAATGATCAAACTAATTCCCTAGGTGCCAAGGTGTAAAATGTGCACACTGTAAATCGATAAAAAGTTCACATTCAATCCAAAATACCCGATTTCCTGTAGGATTTGGAATGTGTGTGCAAGAGACTTTTTGGAGCAGTTTTGCACAAAGTTTTGACTCTCCAAATTTCATCACTCTATGTTAGAAAAACCTAAATGGAGAGGCCTTTTTGAAAATTTCAAGGGGGCGCCACTGAGCCATTTTGTTAAATTGTTTCGTAACGTTGCAAGATTATCGAACGTTATCCAAAGCCGCATGTATGTGCAAATTTTGGTGAGTTTTTATGCATATTCAAGCCTCCAAATGTAAACTCTTACTGTGAACCCATGAAAATTTCACATTCGATCCAAAATACCCGATTTCCTGTTGGATTTGGAATATGGGTGCAAGAGACTTTTTGGAGCAGTTTTGCATAAGGTATCTACTCCCCAAATTTCCTTGCTCTATGTTGAAAAAACCCAATAGGAAAGGCCTTTTTTAAAACTTCTTTCTGTCGCCACTAGTTGGCACTGTAGAGTTGATGCAAATGACCCCTACAAGAACCTTCAGGGTATGACTCTCAACAAACACGGAAAGTTTGGCGCAGATATGTTGCATATCTGCCGAGTTATGACTGTTCAAAATTTTTGGCGAGACAAATTGTTGACGGTCATTTTCACTTCCAGTTTGGACCTCTCCGCTTCAACGAAACCTCAATATTTTTCATCAGGGACCTGAACACATGTCTTGAGGCTCCCCTGAAACAGGTTTGAGGTCAATAGATTTTTTTCCCTTGGAGGAGGAGCCTGTCTCGTAAAGAAGGCCATTTCCTGTTCCCACTAGGGGGCGCCAGGCCTAATGGGTAATATTTCAATGCAGTCGTGTTCAGGCTGGGATATCTCATATACATGCTAGAAATGAAAAAGATTGAACGTTGTATCACGGAGTTTTTAATCATTTTCTGAATTTGGTATTTTGCCCAAAAATGGCCAACTTTGGGACCACGCCCAGGTCAGACCCTTGAGTGAAAACTCACCATTTTCAAAACTTAAGATCTCATATGTCTCCTGAATAGTCTGACCAATTTTGAAGACGATCCAACTATTTTCTTCAGCGACAAGGTCTCAAATGTAAATCGATAAAATTTCACATTTGATCCAAAATTTCCGGCTTCCTGTTGGGTTTGGAATATGGGTGCAAGAGACTTTTTGGAGCAGTTTTGCACAATGTATCGACTCGCCAAATTTCATCGTTCTACGTTGAAAAAACCTAATAGGAAAGGCCTTTTTGAAAATTTCAAGGGGGCGCCACTGAGCCATTTTGTTAAATTTTTTTGTAGATTATCAAAATTTACGTAAAGTTGCATGTATGTGCAAATTTTGGTGAGTTTTCGTGCATGTTCAGGCCTCCAAATGTAAACTCCAACTGTGAACCGATAAAAATTTCACATTTGATCCAAAATATCCGATTTCCTGTTGGATTTGGAATATGGGTGCAAGAGGCTTTTTTGAACAGTTAGGCATAAGGTATCTACTCCCCAAATTTCATTGCTCTACGTTGAAAACCTGAGAGGAGAGGCCTTTTTGAAAATTTTAAGGGTAAAGGGGGCGCCACTGAGCCATTTTTTGACATTTTTTCAAAACGACACAAGATTATCGAAATTTACGCAAAGCCGCACGTATGTGCAAATTTTGGTGACTTTTCGTGCATGTTCAGGCCTCCAAATTGGCCATTTTCATTTGCCCTGAAAAAAGAATAATAATAACTAGGCCTGCAAGCAGGACTGAACGGGCCCTCGCAATCTAGCGCAACTCGGACGTCATGCAACTCGGACAGTGTGCAGGTCAGGGTGGTGGCATATCGTCCTCTCTAATCATCTCATTAGAACCTAACATGCGCGAAAGTTGCCTCTTTACATTCACACACCTAAGAGATAAAAACCCCTATTGGACAGAGGACTACAAAAAAGGAGCGAATAAAGGGTCATCACAGCAACAGACAGAGACATGTGGACATGGGCCGTAAAATAAGTATTTTAAAAGGTCTTGAAACTACAATGACCAACCTGAAAAGAACTGGACATATATTTAAAAAAATGAGTGACTTTCTATTGCTACTAGTTGGCGCTGTAGGGTTGATGCAAATGACCCCTACAGGACCCTTCAGACTATGACTCAACAAGCACGATATGTTTGGCGCAGATATGTTGTAGAAGTTATGACTGTTCAAAACTTGTGGTGAGACGAAATGGCTTCAGTCATTTTTACTTCTCCTGTTGGACCCTTCTGCTTCAACCAAACCTCAGTATTTTTCATCAGGCACCTGAACACATGTCTTCAGGCTCCCCTGATGCAGGTTTGAGGTGAATAGATTTTTTTTTCCTTGGAGGAGGAGCCTGTTTCGTAAAAAAGGCATTTCCTGTTCCCACTAGGGGGCGCTAGGCCTAATGAGTAATATTTCAATGCACTCGTGTTCAGGGTGGGATCCCGCACATACATGCCAGATATGAAAAAGATTGAACGTTGTTTCAAGGAGCTATTAGTCCTTTACTGAATTTGTCATTTTGCCGAAAAAATGGCCGACTTTGGCACCACGCCCAGGTCAGACCCATGAATGAAAACACACCATTTTGAAAAGTTTAGATTTCATAGGTCTCCTGAATTGTCTAACCAATTTTGAAGATGATCCAATTGATTCCCTCTGTGACAAGGTCTCAAATGTGCACCCTGTTAATTGATAAAAATTTCACATTCGATCCAAAATACCCGATTTCCTGTTGGGTTTGGAATATGGGTGCAAGAGACTTTTTGGAGCAGTTTTGCACAAGGTATCGACTCCCCAAATTTCATTGCTCTACGTTAAAAAAACCTAATAGGAAACGCCTTTTTGAAAAATTCAAGGGGGCGCCACTGAGCCATTTTGTTACATTTTTTTGTAACGTTGCAAGATTATCGAAATCCACACAAAGCCGCATGTATGTGCAAAATTTGGTGAGTTTTCGTGCATGTCCAGGCCTCCAAATGTAAACTGTACTAGAAATGGACAGAAATTTCACATTTGATCCAAAATACCCGATTTTCTGTTGGATTTGGAATATGGGTGCAAGAGGCTTTTTTGAGCAGTTAGGCATAAGGTATCTACTCCCCAAATTTCATTGCTCTACGTTGAAAAAACCCAACAGGAAAGGCCTTTTTTAAAACTTCTTTCTGTCGCCACTAGTTGGCACTGTAGAGTTGATGCAAATGACCCCTACAAGAACCTTCAGGGTATGACTCTCAACAAACACGGAAAGTTTGGCGCAGATATGTTGCATATCTGCCGAGTTATGACTGTTCAAAGTTTTTGGCGAGACAAATTGTTGACGGTCATTTTCACTTCCAGTTTGGACCTCTCCGCTTCAACGAAACCTCAATATTTTTCATCAGGCACCTGAACACATGTCTTGAGGCTCCCCTGAAACAGGTTTGAGGTCAATAGATTTTTTTCCCTTGGAGGAGGAGCCTGTCTCGTAAAGAAGGCCATTTCCTGTTTCCACTAGGGGCGCCAGGCC
The DNA here is from genome assembly GCF_030265065.1 of Corythoichthys intestinalis. Lineage (NCBI taxonomy): Eukaryota > Metazoa > Chordata > Actinopteri > Syngnathiformes > Syngnathidae > Corythoichthys > Corythoichthys intestinalis. Next base: position 2,596,477 of record NW_026651595.1, on the reverse strand, counting down.
TAATGGGTAATATTTCAATGCAGTCGTGTTCAGGCTGGGATATCTCATAAACATGCTAAAAATGAAAAAGATTGAACGTTGGATCACGGAGTTTTTAATCATTTTCTGAATTTGGTATTTTGCCTAAAAATGGCCGACTTTGGGACCACGCCCAGGCCAGACCCTTGAATGAAAACACACCATTTTGAAAACTTAAGATCTCATAGGTCTCCTGAATAGTCTGACCAATTTTGAAGACGATCCAACTTTATCCTTCAGCGACAAGGTCTCAAATGTAAATCGATAAAATTTCGCATTTGACCCAAAATTTCCAGCTTCCTGTTGGGTTTGGAATATGGGGGCAAGAGACTTTTTGGAGCAGTTTTGTACAATGTATCGACTCACTAAATTTCATTGTTCTACGTTGAAAAAACCTAATAGGAGAGGCCTTTTTGAAAATTTCAAGGGGGCGCCACTGAGCCATTTTGTTAAATTTTTTTGTAGATTATCAAAATTTACGCAAAGTTGAATGTATGTGCAAATTTTGGTGAGTTTTCGTGCATGTTCAAGCCTCCAAACGTAAACTCCAACTGTGAACCGAAAAAATTTCACATTCGATCCAAAATACCCGATTTCCTGTTGGATTTGGAATATGGGTGCAAGAGGCTTTTTTGAACAGTTAGGCATAAGGTATCTACTCCCCAAATTTCATTGCTCTACGTTGAAAACCTGAGAGGAGAGGCCTTTTTGAAAATTTTAAGGGTCAAGGGGGCGCCACTGAGCCATTTTTTGAAATTTTTTCAAAACGACGCAAGATTATCGAAATTTACGCGAATCTGCACGTATGTGCAAATTTTGGTGACTTTTCGTGCATGTTCAGGCCTCCAAATTGGCCATTTTCATTTGCCATGAAGAAAGAAGAATAATAATAATAATAATAATAATAATAATCCTTTGCATTACAATAGGGCCTTCGCACGTCTAGTGCTCGGGCCCTAACTAGGCCTGCAAGCAGGACTGAACGGGCCCTCGCGATCTAGCGCAACTCGGACGTCACGCAACTCGGACTGTGTGCAGGTCAGGGCGGTGGCAGATCCTCCTCTCTAATCATCTCATTAGAACCTAACATGCTCGAAAGTCGCCTATTTACATTCCCACACCCAAGAGATAAAAACCCCTATTGGAGAGAGTACTACAAAAAAGGAGCCACTACTGAGCTGTGCAGCCAAGCCCTTATTCAAAACTAAAATTAATCTTCTAACTGGGCCAATTCGACCAAGTGTGCCAACTATTGTGGCTCTATAAGCTGCCTGAGTCTCTGAAAAAAAATATTTCCTTTAAATGGCGAACAAAGGGTCGTCACGGCAACAGACAGAGACACGTGGACATGGGCCGTAAATAAGTATTTTAATAGGTCTTGAAACTACAATGACCAACCTGAAAAGAACTGGACATGTATTGGAAAAACGAGTGACTTTCTATTGCCACTAGTTGGCGCTGTAGGGTTGATGCAAATGACCCCTACAAGGCCCTTCAGGGTATGACTCTCAACAAGCACGGGAAGTTTGGCGCAGATATGTTGTATATCTGCCGAGTTATGACTGTTCAAAGTTTTTGGAGAGAAAAATTGTTGACAGTCATTTTCACTTTCCTGTTTGGACCCCTCCGCTTCAACGAAACTTCAATATTTTTCATCAGGCACCTGAACACAGGTCTTAAGGCTTCCCTTTTGCAGGTTTGAGGTAGATTGATTTTTTCCCTTTAGAGGAGGAGTGTGTCCCGTAAAAAAGGGCATTTCCTGTTCCCACTAGGAGGCGCCAGGCACAAATGGTAAATTTTCAATCCAGTCCTGCTCAGGCTAGTATACCTCACACACATGCCAGATTTAAAATAGATTGAACGTTGTATGAGGGAGTTATCAGTCATTTTCCGAATTCGGTGTTTTGGCGAAAAAATGGCCGACTTTGGCACCCCGCCCAGGTCAGGCCCGTGAATGAAAACACACCATTTTTATAACTTAAGATTTCATATGCCTCATGAACAGGCTCGCCAATTTTGAGAATGATCAAACTAATTCCCTAGGTGCCAAGGTGTAAAATGTGCACACTGTAAATCGATAAAAATTTCACATTCAATCCAAAATACCCGATTTCCTGTAGGATTTGGAATGTGTGTGCAAGAGACTTTTTGGAGCAGTTTTGCACAAAGTTTTGACTCTCCAAATTTCATCACTCTATGTTAGAAAAACCTAAATGGAGAGGCCTTTTTGAAAATTTCAAGGGGGCGCCACTGAGCCATTTTGTTAAATTTTTTCGTAACGTTGCAAGATTATCGAACGTTATCCAAAGCCGCATGTATGTGCAAATTTTGGTGAGTTTTTATGCATATTCAAGCCTCCAAATGTAAACTCTTACTGTGAACCCATGAAAATTTCACATTCGATCCAAAATACCCAATTTCCTGTTGGATTTGGAATATGGGTGCAAGAGACTTTTTGGAGCAGTTTTGCATAAGGTATCTACTCCCCAAATTTCCTTGCTCTATGTTGAAAAAACCCAATAGGAAAGGCCTTTTTTAAAACTTCTTTCTTTCGCCACTAGTTGGCACTGTAGAGTTGATGCAAATGACCCCTACAAGAACCTTCAGGGTATGACTCTCAACAAACACGGAAAGTTTGGCGCAGATATGTTGCATATCTGCCGAGTTATGACTGTTCAAAATTTTTGGCGAGACAAATTGTTGACGGTCATTTTCACTTCCAGTTTGGACCTCTCCGCTTCAACGAAACCTCAATATTTTTTATCAGGGACCTGAACACATGTCTTGAGGCTCCCCTGAAACAGGTTTGAGGTCAATAGTTTTTTTTCCCTTGGAGGAGGAGCCTGTCTCGTAAAGAAGGCCATTTCCTGTTCCCACTAGGGGGCGCCAGGCCTAATGGGTAATATTTCAATGCAGTCGTGTTCAGGCTGGGATATCTCATATACATGCTAGAAATGAAAAAGATTGAACGTTGTATCACGGAGTTTTTAATCATTTTCTGAATTTGGTATTTTGCCCAAAAATGGCCGACTTTGGGACCACGCCCAGGCCCGACCCTTGAGTGAAAACACACCATTTTGAAAACTTAAGATCTCATATGTCTCCTGAATACTCTGACCAATTTTGAAGACGATCCAACTATTTTCTTCAGCGACAAGGTCTCAAATGTAAATCGATAAAATTTCACATTTGATCCAAAATTTCCGACTTCCTGTTGGATTTGGAATATGGGTGCAAGAGACTTTTTGGAGCAGTTTTGCACAATGTATCGACTCGCCAAATTTCATCGTTCTACGTTGAAAAAACCTAATAGGAAAGGCCTTTTTGAAAATTTCAAGGGGGCGCCACTGAGCGATTTTGTTAAATTTTTTTGTAGATTATCAAAATTTACGCAAAGTTGCATGTATGTGCAAATTTTGGTGAGTTTTCGTGCATGTTCAGGCCTCCAAATGTAAACCCCAACTGTGAACCGATAAAAATTTCACATTTGATCCAAAATATCCGATTTCCTGTTGGATTTGGAATATGGGTGCAAGAGGCTTTTTTGAACAGTTAGGCATAAGGTATCTACTCCCCAAATTTCATTGCTCTACGTTGAAAACCTGAGAGGAGAGGCCTTTTTGAAAATTTTAAGGGTAAAGGGGGCGCCACTGAGCCATTTTTTGACATTTTTTCAAAACGACACAAGATTATCGAAATTTACGCGAAGCGGCACGTATGTGCAAATTTTGGTGACTTTTCGTGCATGTTCAGGCCTCCAAATTGGCCATTTTCATTTGCCCTGAAAAAAGAAGAATAATAATAATAATAATAATAATAATCCTTTGCAAAACAATAGGGCCTTCGCACGTCTAGTGCTCGGGCCCTAATAATAATAATAACTAGGCCTGCAAGCAGGACTGAACGGGCCCTCGCAATCTAGCGCAACTCGGACGTCACGCAACTCGGACTGTGTGCAGGTCAGGGTGGTGGCAGATCCTCCTCTCTAATCATCTCATTAGAACCTAACATGCTCGAAAGTCGCCTATTTACATTCACACACCCAAGAGATAAAAACCCCTATTGGAGAGAGTACTACAAAAAAGGAGCCACTACTGAGCTGTGCAGCCAAGCCCTTATTCAAAACCAAAATTAATCTTCTAACTGGGCCAATTCGACCAAGCGTGCCAAATATTGTGGCTCTATAAACTGCCTGAGTCTCTGAAAAAAAAAAATCCTTTAAATGGCGAACAAAGGGTCGTCACGGCAACAGACAGAGACACGTGGACATGGGCCGTAAATAAGTATTTTAATAGGTCTTGAAACTACAATGACCAACCTGAAAAGAACTGGACATGTATTGGAAAAACGAGTGACTTTCTATTGCCACTAGTTGGCGCTGTAGGTTTGATGCAAATGACCCCTACAAGGCCCTTCAGGGTATGACTCTCAACAAGCACGGGAAGTTTGGCGCAGATATGTTGTATATCTGCCGAGTTATGACTGTTCAAAGTTTTTGGAGAGAAAAATTGTTGACAGTCATTTTCACTTTCCTGTTTGGACCCCTCCGCTTCAACGAAACTTCAATATTTTTCATCAGACACCTGAAGACAGGTCTTAAGGCTTCCCTTAAGCATGTTTGAGGTAGATTGATTTTTTTCCCTTTAGAGGAGGAGTGTGTCCCGTAAAAAAGGGCATTTCCTGTTCCCACTAGGAGGCGCCAGGCACAAATGGTAAATTTTCAATCCAGTCCTGCTCAGGCTGGTCTACCTCACACACATGCCAGATTTAAAATAGATTGAACGTTGTATGAGGGAGTTATCAGTCATTTTCCGAATTCGGTGTTTTGGCGAAAAAATGGAAGAATTTGGCGCCCCGCCCAGGTCAGGCCCGTGAATGAAAACACACCATTTTTATAACTTAAAATTTCATATGCCTCATGAACAGTCTCGCCAATTTTGAGAATGATCAAACTAATTCCCTAGGTGCCAAGGTGTAAAATGTGCACACTGTAAATCGATAAAAATTTCACATTCAATCCAAAATACCCGATTTCCTGTTGGGTTTTGAATATGCATGCGAGAGACTTTTTGGAGCAGTTTTGTACAAGGTATCGACTCTCCGAATTTCATCCCTCTACGTTGAAAAAACCTAAATGGAGAGGCCTTTTTGAAAATTTCAAGGGGGCGCCACTGAGCCATTTTGTTACATGTTTTCGTAACGTTGCAAGATTATCGAACGTTATGCAAAGCCGCATGTATGTGCAAATTTTGGTGAGTTTTTATGCATATTCAAGCCTCCAAATGTTAACTCTTACTGTGAACCCATGAAAATTTCACATTCGATCCAAAATACCCGATTTCCTGTTGGATTTGGAATATGGGTGCAAGAGACTTTTTGGAGCAGTTTTGCATAAGGTATCTACTCCCCAAATTTCCTTGCTCTATGTTGAAAAAACCCAATAGGAAAGGCCTTTTTTAAAACTTCTTTCTGTCGCCACTAGTTGGCACTGTAGAGTTGATGCAAATGACCCCTACAAGAACCTTCAGGGTATGACTCTCAACAAACACGGAAAGTTTGGCGCAGATATGTTGCATATCTGCCGAGTTATGACTGTTCAAAGTTTTTGGCGAGACAAATTGTTGACGGTCATTTTCACTTCCAGTTTGGACCTCTCCGCTTCAACGAAACCTCAATATTTTTCATCAGGCACCTGAACACATGTCTTGAGGCTCCCCTGAAACAGGTTTGAGGTCAATAGATTTTTTTCCCTTGGAGGAGGATCCTCTCTCGTAAAGAATGCCATTTCCTGTTCCCACTAGGGGGCGCCAGGCCTAATGAGTAATATTTCAATGCAGTCGTGTTCAGGCTGGGATATCTCATATACATGCTAGAAATGAAAAAGATTGAACGTTGTATCACGGAGTTTTTAATCATTTTCTGAATTTGGTATTTTGCCCAAAAATGGCCGACTTTGGGACCACGCCCAGGTCAGACCCTTGAGTGAAAACTCACCATTTTGAAAACTTAAGATCTCATATGTCTCCTGAATAGTCTGACCAATTTTGAAGACGATCCAACTATTTTCTTCAGCGACAAGGTCTCAAATGTAAATCGATAAAATTTCACATTTGATCCAAAATTTCCGGCTTCCTGTTGGGTTTGGAATCTGGGTGCAAGAGACTTTTTGGAGCAGTTTTGCACAATGTATCGACTCGCCAAATTTCATCGTTCTACGTTGAAAAAACCTAATAGGAAAGGCCTTTTTGAAAATTTCAAGGGGGCGCCACTGAGCCATTTTGTTAAATTTTTGTGTAGATTATCAAAATTTACGCAAAGTTGCATGTATGTGCAAATTTTGGTGAGTTTTCGTGCATGTTCAGGCCTCCAAATGTAGACTCCAACTGTGAACCGATAAAAATTTCACATTTGATCCAAAATATCCGATTTCCTGTTGGATTTGGAATATGGGTGCAAGAGGCTTTTTTGAACAGTTAGGCATAAGGTATCTACTCCCCAAATTTCATTGCTCTACGTTGAAAACCTGAGAGGAGAGGCCTTTTTGAAAATTTTAAGGGTCAAGGGGGCGCCACTGAGCCATTTTTTGACATTTTTTCAAAACGACACAAGATTATCGAATTTTACGCAAAGCCGCACGTATGTGCAAATTTTGGTGACTTTTCGTGCATGTTCAGGCCTCCAAATTGGCCATTTTCATTTGCCCTGAAAAAAGAATAATAATAATAATAATAATAATAATAATAATAATAATAATAATAATAATAATAATCCTTTGCAAAACAATAGGGCCTTCGCACGCTCAGTGCTCGAGCCCTAATAATAATCCTTTGCAAAACAATAGGGCCTTCGCACGCTGAGTGCTCGGGCCCTAATAATAATAATAATCCTTTGCAAAACAATAGGGCCTTCGCACGCTTAGTGCTCGGGCCCTAATAATAATAATAATAATAATAATAATAATAATAATAATCCTTTGCATTACAATAGGGCCTTCGCACGTCTAGTGCTCGGGCCCTAATAAACAGATTTGAATTGCTTACCACAGATTTCGACAAAAGCTTTGCCCCGGGACATAAATTACACTTTACATGCACGTACACTTTACTGTCACAAACAGTCACAGCACAATAGAACCTTATATCCCAACCACCCTTAGCTGTGATGACTTCCTAAAAATTTTTAATAATAAAATCTCAACTATTAGAAATAAAATAAATGAATTACTTCCAACTACTAGGTCTGATAAAGTGCAGGCTGAAAAAATTCAGAATCTCCTATAAACCCCTCTATAATATTAAATAACTTTACCACTGTAGACCAAACCGATGTAATTGCAATTATAACGTCTTCCAAACCATCAACGTGCCTCCTAGACCCGATCCCAACCAAACTTTTTAAAGAGACCCTGCCTCTAACTATTGATATTATCCTAAATATAATAAATAACTCATTAATTACTGGCCACGTGCCTTAGTCCTTTAAATATGCAGTTATTAAACCGCTCTTGAAAAAACCTACTCTAGATCCTAACATCTTGGCCAATTATAGACCTATCTCTAATCTACCCTTTCTCTCCGAAGTCCTTGAAAGAGTGGTAGTTAAACAACTCTGTCAGCACATACAGGACAATAGTTTATTTGAACATTTCCAGTCTGGCTTTCGAGCTCATCATAGCACTGAAACTGCATTAGTCAAAGTAACTAATGACTTGTTACTAGCTGCTGACGATGGATTAGTCTCGATCCTTGTTCTGTTGGACCTGAGTGTAGCCTTTGACACAATCGACCATATTATCTTATTGCAGAGACTAGAATGTGACGTAGGCATTAGAGGAGCAGCCCTCTGCTGGTTTAAATCATATTTATCTAATGGGTACCAGTTTTTCAATGTAAACGAGCAATCATCACCGTACTCTAGAGTTAGTTATGGTGTGCCGCAAGGGTCGCTCCTCGGGCCCATCCTGTTTACGCTGTATTTGCTTCCTCTGGGTAATATCATCAGAAAACATAGCATTAACTTCCATTGTTACGCTGACGACACACAGCTTTATTTATCAATTAAACCTGAGCAGATCAGGCAAGTGGATAAACTAAGCACCTGCGTCCGAGATATAAATACCTGGATGAGCACTATCTTCTACTTAACCCTGAAAAGACAGAAGTCCTTATAATAGGCCCAAAAAGTGTGAGAGACTCTTTAACTGGCCAGATAGTCACTCTGGACAACGTAAGTGTAGCCGCCAGCACCACAGTTAAAAACCTAGGAGTTCTATTTGACCCAGACTTATCGTTTAAACCTGCAGAACGGCCTTTTTCCACCTGCACAATATAGCCAAAATTAGAAATATTTCATATAAAAACGATGCAGAAAAATTAATTCACGCGTTCGTTACATCTAGATTGGATTACTGTAACTCCCTACTTGCAGCTTGTTCTGAAAGTTCTCTAAAAGGTCTTCAGCTAGTCCTAAAAGTTCTCTAAAAGGTCTTCAGCTAGTCCAAAACGTAGCAGCAAGACTCTTAACAGGAAGTAATAGAAGAGAGCACATCACCCCTGTACTCCAGGCCCTTCACTGGCTTCCAGTCGAGTTTAGAATTAAATTTAAAATCCTCCTTCTTACTTTAAAAGACCATTAAAGTGCCTGTGACACCAAAAAGCATGTTTATTTCATATTAAACGCGGTATTTTATGCTCCTGAATGAAATGGACCACTTGGATGTGTGCAAAAGCTATCGATACATTTATTCAATTTTTTGAATCCCGCGCTACGAAAATGCAAGACTTCTGGCTCCGGTCTCGGATCGAGGAAGAAGGCGGATGTGACGTCACCAGAGTAAGTCATCTTCGCTATCCAGCCGTGCCGTTGTATTGAGAAGGACTGCAGATTCATCTGATTTGGTGGACTTTTTCGTTTATTTTTCACACCATGCCGAGACGATGCGTTGCAGGTTTTGTTCCAACGTCCCGGGGAGTGGTGTGAGCGTTTTTCGGTTCCCAAAAGATCCCGTTCGTCTGGAAGAATGGGTAAAACAAGTACAACGAACTAGGGACAAATGGTCACCATCCGAATCCTGGGTGTTGTGTTCGGATCACTTCACTGAAGACTGTTTCGACCCTGTTCTTCTGCGGAAAGTTGAGATGGGACTTGCAGTGCAGCACACCAGAACCCTACTTCACACAGCTGTACCAACGATTTTCCACTGTCCTCAACATTGAGCCAGTGCCAGTGGACTAAGTGGTGACAACTCTCTGAAAAGAAAGTCCGCTGCCATTGAAAAGCGGACGAGAAAGGCTGCAGTGCAAGTAAGTAAGCATAGTGTTTTATATATTGTCAAATACTGTAAACCCATTTCAGTGCACTCCCAATAAATTAGCTTTAATTATAAACAAAAAAAAATCACACATTTGTTGCTGCGGTAATTATTTGCTGAATTGTCCGCGCTTTACTATCAAATAATTCGTGTTGTTGACCTCAGAGCCCAGTGGTTATGGTACCTTATTTCAAGCAATAAATTATGTCTCATCACGTTTTGGGAATTTGTGGGGAGATGGATAAAATTTGTGTGCCGAGCAAGTAAATAACACATGGAATTCTATCCGTTTTTTTTTCACATGCACGTGTAACTGGTGAACATGTGCACGTTGCACGCCGTGGAAATAGAATAAAAAGCCTATATTGTAAATATGCACAGTACAACGATACTTAAAAAGAAGGAAATGTGCGTGCGCGATAGTCCCATCGCAAGGACGTATGATAGTTTGTTTTTTTTTTAATCCACATACGCCCTGCTTTCTGCTCTGCGCAGAGCCTCACACGCTCTTTGAACCTCACAGTCACTGCAGCACTTGCTTATTAAAGTTAACGATGCTGGTATCTTTGGTCTTGCCAAAGAAGCGGACATCACAGCTCAGCAGCTGTCAATCATCGTTTAACTTTTTCAACAGTTTCTGCAAGGAAGCCGTGCTGGAATGAATGTGTGTGTGTGGAGACGTTTGAGACATATAAAATAAATGCCAGCAGTGATCATGAGGAGTTTGTCATTTCTACATGTCCACCAAGAGTCACAGCTAAGGTAGATAAACAGAAGTATTTAATAAAGCCAAGCATTTTTCTACTACAGTACTTTATTCTTCTTCAAAAATGATTTGGTGATGATGATGATTTGTTTAAAACTGATCATAATTATTACATTTGAAGTGCTTAAAAACATTTATTAATATATATTAGGGCTGTCAAAATTATCGCATTAACGGGCGTTAATTAATTTTTTAAATTAATCACGTTAAAATATTTGACGCAATTAACGCATGCAATGAATGACCCGCTGGCATATTGCCTCAAACAGATTACAATGAGGCCGTTTATAGACATTAAGAGTGAAGAGAATGCCACCGGCCGCTTGGGGGCAGCGCCGTTCCATACTCATGTTATTTCTTCTAAACGTGGGAGAATTAGTAGTTGTGAGACGTTTATGCTGTATTCACAATGCAATGCAAATTGCTATTTGTGCTCCACACATATTTCGGTAAGTTTTCTTTCTTTTAGTGGCAATTATGTGTCTCTTGTTGTATTTTGGGTAAGATATGTACAGATACAGTGGGGAGAACAAGTATTTGATACACTGCCAGTGTATCAAATACTTGTTCTCCCCACTGTATATGTTATACAGTAAAGGCGAGTGGACACATGCGTTCTTTGGACCGCGCCGTTTATTGGCATAAGCTTCGGCAACTCCTTCACAACAAACATAAGTATCGTTTAGTGAAAGCACAACAAAAATAATATTCCTATCTCTCAAAAAAAAAAAAAAATGTTCACAGAAAGAAAAGCACTTCAGTCTATAGTAATGAGGCCCTATTCTGACACACAGTTAAACAACAATGCAAAATGAACTGGCATTCCATATCAAAATAGCTATGCAAAATACACGTAAAACTTTTCACTCTATTTTTATTATTGTTATTTTTATTCTTATTATTATTATATTAACTCTACTTTTGATTGAAAATTTTACAAATTTTATTAAAACGAAAACATGAAGGGTTTTAATATAAAATTACTATAACTTGTAACTATAACATTTATCGTTTAAGAACTACAAGTCTTTCTATCCGTGGATCACTTTAACAGAAAGAATGTTAATAATGCCATTTGTGGATTTATTGTTACAATAAACAAATACAGTACTGATGTACGGTATGTTGTATGTATGTATCCGTCGTGTGTCTTTCCATTCAAACAATAATTTACATATAAATATGGCATATTTTAGAGATGGTTTGAATTGCGATTTATTGCAATTAATTACAATTAATTAATTGGCAGTGTATCAAATACTTGTTCTCCCCACTGTATATTTATAAATATAAATATATATATTTAAAAATCATACTTTGGGGAAAAAGTGAGAAAAAAACATGCCTTATATGTGTCTCTTTCCAATGCTAAATCTGAATAAATACATTGAGCACACACACAAAAAAATAACAATTTGGGAGGCGCGGTGCGCAACTTCACGGTTTTTCACTTATCGCGGCGGTTTCTGGTCTCCATTAACCGCGAAAAACGAGGGATCACTGTACACTGGTCATTGTGAGTCATCCAAAGTCTTTTCAAACAGCTATTTTTCATCTAGTGAAAATTTCTTTTAAAAAATATATTTATATATATATATTTTTTTAATATCGCAATATAATATCCCAACCCCCAAAAAATCGCAGCAATAGTTTTTTACAATATCGTTCAGGCCTAATATATGTATATATTTATTTATGACACATACTTGTTTCCTGACTGGTCCTCATAGTTTTGCCTGTAGGCATAGTAGGCTGTCTGAAGAACGTCTGTGTTCAAGCAGACGGGCTGAAATCTAGGGTGCTGGGTGATACACTGGACCCCAGCCCCTCCATCTTCTCTTTCTCCTGTTCACCACAGCAAACACCCTTGTCCACGTTGGGCATCACTGCACAGTACTCACATGAACACCTTCAGAAAAATAAGAAAAAAATATTTAAATGAGGAAAATGCTGTGAGTAGTGAGACTTCTTGTAAGCAAAATGTAGGAAAATAACGTTCCCAGTTGTCCACAAATTTAAAAAATAATGAAAATGTCTTACTATATTAAATGAACAGATATATGTGAATAAAACGCAATATACCTAAACAGTTTTATTTTCGGCTACTGACCATGCAGTGTTGCCCAGTCTGCTCTGGTCATCCTCAAAGACGCATTTCTCGTCATCTGCGCTTCTCCAAATTGTCGTATACTGTCGAATCATCTCAAAATATGATTTTAATTCCAATAATAATGCTATTTAAGATTTTTTTTTGGTGTCACAGGCACTTTAATGGGTTGGGGCCATCGTATCTCACCGATGGTCTGGTTCCATACCGCCCCAACAGAACACTCCTCTCTCAGAATGCAGGTCTAAAGGTAGTTCCCAGGGTTTCTAAAAGTACTGTCGGAGCTAGAGCCTTTTGCCACCAAGCCCCTGTTTTATGGAATCAGCTTCCAGCTAGTATTAAAGAAGCCGAGACAGTCTGTATATTTAGGATTAGACTAATAACGTTCCTATTCGACAAAGCTTATGGTCAGGCTAGTTGAAGTCGGACTAGACTCACAGTCCAGTCTAAGCTGCACTAGAAGCTATAATGCTGGGGGAAGTATAACCACTGAGTTCTATCTCGTTTTTCTCACTCTACCTACCACTTGTCTTACTTCATTTCTATTTTTCAATGTCAATATCTAGTTGACTAGTCTCTTCATCACTAGTCACCCGGTGTCCCCTTTCCCCCTTTCCCTCTGGGTGGGGGCTATTTTTCAGCTGCAGCCTCCTGACTATCCGGACCCCTGGCTGGATGGACGTCCTCGTCGCCACCTCCGTCTGATGTGGCTAGATGGACCTCTTCTTGTTCCTTTACTCTATTGCATCTTTACAAACTGTAACTCCGTCTGCTAATTCCCATTGGCAGTCCGGGTGCATCCTGTCTATCCGTGCTGGGAGTGGATCTCTCCTGACTGTGGTACTCCCCAAGGTTTCTCATTTCTCCCAGAGAGTTTTGGATTTTTTCCTTGCCGACATGGAGGGTCAAAGAATGGGGGATGCCCAGGACTTGACCCTTATTTATTGAATCTCTATATATTTCATCTGCTGTTTCTGACTGTGTATCATATTGCCTCTGCAAAGCCCTTTGAGACAACCTTGTTGTGATTTAGGGCTATACAAATAAAATTGAAATGAATATTTTGTCACTTTTTATGGTTAGGAATGTAAGATTTGTTGATATTTCAGACTATTTATGTCGCCTTCCACCTTGCAGATCTCTCGCACACCCCCACACTGGATGTTACCCCAGACCATGATTTCGGTAATGATCTAACCACCAAACTTCACTGTTTTCTGAGTGAATCTCGGATCCATGCGGGCTCCAGTAGGTCTCCTGCAATATTTGCGGTGACTGTGGTGTAATTCAATGGAAGATTCATCTGAAAAATCCACCTTTTGCCACTTTTCCAGGCTCCATCCTTTTGACAGGCTGTGGGCCTTGGCAAATGCCACACGTTTTTTTAATTGTCTGCACTCTGAGAGATGAATATTAACTTGACGATCTGAATGGGACAAGTCGCATAGAAGTGGACCATTGCAAATCCGATCTGGGTCACTTTCGTATGTGGTTTAAATCCGGTTCTGGGCCACATTTTTCCAGAATGTCGCGGCGGTCTAACCTGATAAGTTTCCCAAATCGGAATTCATGCAGCAATTACATCATCAAAGAGCGAGAGAGACGGCGCGCTACGGTAGCGGTGCAGCTGTTCGTTAGCGCCTAGCTCGCCTTGAACACGGCTTTTGGGGAAGGGTCGGGCTTGGCAGCAGTCATAAAAAAATAAAAATGGGTTGAGGATAAGCCTGAAAATGATCGGTTTTCTTTCTGTTCTATTATGAGCAATATTTCAAGATTGCTTCCACGGCCAAGAGTCGTGGCAAACTGCCCGTACGTGTGTGTGACATGCACAGAGGTGCGTGCATGCTATTGATCCATATAAACTTTGAAAATAGGCCTAAACAGGGATTATTTATGTTTTTTTTATTTGCGTCCTCTTTTTGGAAATCAAAATATGATCGCCCTGGAATGACAGATGACAGCCACCATGTGTAGTCATTTGTTTTGATGCTTCTGCGCATGCGGCTCTTCTTGCTCAGCGCGTCGGACTGCGAATTAGTGCACATGCGTAATACTTAAGCGGTCTCAATGGACAAAGGCAGTCTGAACGGGCACGCCAAGAAAACAGATATGACAAAAAATTGGATTTGTGCATTATGACCTGCGATATGAACGTAGTCTATTTGATCAGATCAACACAAAGTTTAGTATTGTTACAGTATTTTTAGAAAAAAAAATACTGTTAACCTGGTTGAACAGTTTTACCAAGAGAATAATAGGGAGTGGACCGGCGATTTCCGTGGCTCATTCGTCGTTCCTACTTCCGGTTCTTCCTTCGGGGAGGTGGCGAAGTGTATAAAAACAGCTGGACGTGTCAGATGGCTTTTGCACGGAGACTTTATTAACAAAAACAAAACCCTCTCTCAACTCTCTCAACATCTGCCTCTTTCTCTTCCTCGCACGCCACTTCTTCGTCTACGCTAAATTGGCAATGCCGGTCGTATTGAAAAGGACAGCAGCCCCTTGGGGATGCCTTTAACAATGTCAAGGAAGCCGGCCGATTTTCACATTCAAGATGACGGGTTGGCAGAGAGCCAGATCTGGCTTGCAAGCCATAGGTTCCCGACCCCTGGTCTATAGAGTTGAAAGGGATATTGATGTGTCAAGAGCCACGGGCTACATTGCTGTCTTTAATTAATCATTTATTTCTCTGCGGCCAGGTAGCAAATGCACCACAGACCGGTACCGGTCCGTGGCTCGGTGGTTAGTGACCACTGCTGTACTCCATTTAAAATGGTAAAATAAACTTTAGTTTTAAGGTTGATTGGGAATTTTAAGTATTTAGTGCATAAAGAATATATGGCATCTTTGGAGAGGATCTGTTTAATATAATTTCTAAAAGACAGTAATGGGCATGGGACGTCATCAAAAGCTTTCCTAATTATTTTATCGGGAATTTTAAGAGTAGTGGAAAATCCAGAACAATGGACTTTTAAGTGGAGAGAATGTGTTTAATCAAACCTACAAATGGAAGAGGGATCACTTTTATCATAGATGCAAAGGATTTATAATTCACATCAAAACCATATTTTTGAAAAAAAAAACAAAAAAA
Organism: Corythoichthys intestinalis; assembly: GCF_030265065.1. NCBI lineage: Eukaryota > Metazoa > Chordata > Actinopteri > Syngnathiformes > Syngnathidae > Corythoichthys > Corythoichthys intestinalis. Next base: position 2,581,185 of record NW_026651595.1, on the reverse strand, counting down.
CTTTCATATGAGAGCAAACACCCATTACTATCAGTCAAATGAATTACAGACCAAATATCTTTGTCCATTCAGTCCTTGTCATACAATGATTTGTTTCCAACTGTAATATATCAGTTGTTCATATTGGTGTGTTTTGTGGAGTGAAATTATGATAGCAAAAGAGCTTCCAGTATAAGAGGACTTGTTTATGAAATTCCCATAGTTTAATGGGAAACTTCTGAATGATGAAATCACATTTTAACAATTAAAAAAAATAAAGAAATCAATACTGCCAACTTTCTTTAAAAATTCTCTAGAGAGATGATGCCATACGTTTTTATGATCTAGGAAGTATTTCAACCAGTTTGTCTTAAGTGTTCCATTTACGGAATCAAAACCAATAGCTTGTAGGCCTCCATCTTTGGAGTCTTTCGTCATTTTTGTTCTTTTAATATAGTGCATTTCTTTTCTTCCAGATATAGTCAAAATTAATTTTTAATTATTTTTTAATAGCTCTATTAGGAATGGCTAGTGAATATCAGGGATAGATGCATCATGATATGCTTCCCATCTTGGTAAGAAATATACGGCCCAACAGACTGATCTCTCTCTGTAACAAAGAGTTGAGTCTGTGCTAACTGTATGTGAATCGCTCACCCCATTTTTGCAAGATTTGTATTTGTATTTGTATTTGTTATGAATAAAGTTTTTTTTTTTTTTTTACCAAAAAAAAAAATAACTGTCGTAAAAATGTCGCAAATAAACGCATGCGCATATAACTTGTGCATGTACTAACCAGGGCCTGGTACTAACGATTGCGCCACTCACATCGGTTTGCGATAAGGCAGCCTCTTGCAAGACAGAAGAAGAAACAAAAGGAAACGAGCAAGTAGCATTGCCTGCACGGCACGCACGCGGAACAGTCAAGCCAAGTAATTCGACATTGCGTTAGGTTTTGCTTTTGTTTTTGTAAAAGATAAAATTATTTGCTACGTCCGCGTACCAACGACCTTTCCATTCATTTAGTTATTCGGGCAATTTATTTTAATTTGATAAGTAACTGGAGCAAGTAGCATTTTTATTTTTGTTTCTGGGCGAATAATAGTGGCGCTAATTTCCACTCATTTGTTTGTATTTCTGTGCATAGTAGGCAGTGATTAAGAGAACTACATTTTCGGCTTAAGAAAATGTATCGACCAAAGCCAACATTGAAAGACCGGCAGCATCTGTATAAACTCATTATAAGCCAACTACTCTATGATGGCTACACAAACATAGCTAATAGTTTAATCAATGAAGTTAAACCTCAAAGTGTGGTGTCACCATCGGAACAGTTGGTTCAGCTCGCAAAAATTGGTAAGTTTCTATGATGACGCAGATTTTATTTGTTTTGTTTTAATCTTTGGAGACACCTAGCAAATAATATCTGTATAACAGGAATGGAGAATGATGACAGTGCTGTTCAATATGCCATTGGGCGCTCTGATACAGTAGCGCCTGGTGTGGGAATTGATCTGGAATTCGATGCTGATGTCCAGACAATGTCTCCAGAGGCATCAGAGTATGAGACTTGCTACGTTACCTCCCATAAGGGACCTTGTCGTGTTGCGACATATAGTCGAGATGGCCAGCTAATTGCTACAGGCTCTGCGGATGCTTCGATAAAAATACTGGACACTGAGCGTATGCTGGCCAAAAGTGCAATGCCAATTGAGGTAAGGCTGAAATGGCAAATGAGCGTTATTTTGGGAAAAAAAATAATTGTTGAACTTCTTTTGTACAGGTTATGATGAATGAGACAGCTCAGCAAAACATGGAGAATCATCCTGTGATCCGAACGCTTTATGACCACGTCGATGAAGTCACCTGCCTGGCTTTCCACCCATCTGAACAGATCCTTGCCTCTGGCTCAAGAGATTACACCCTCAAACTCTTTGATTACTCAAAACCTTCTGCTAAAAGAGCATTTAAATACGTACAGGTAAGCGATTGTATCCATGAAGATCTTGCCTCTTTGTCACTCGTATTTATATAGTCGTGGGAACCTCTGGGTAGCCGGCAGGTCCTTAAAATGTCTTAAATTTAATATTAGGATGATCAAGGTCTTAAATTTTCTTAGATTTAATGGAAAATTTCAGTAGGTATTACATTCATATGATGCATTTTACGCCAGTGAAATCACTGTAATATGCCGTAAAACTTAACTAAAGGTGGATATTTGTTTTATAATTGGTTGTGCACTAAATATGAGTTTGGGAATAATATATATTACACGGTACGCAGTGTTGCCAACTTGGCGACTTTCTTGCTAAATGTGGCGACTTTCCTGAGCCTCTTGGCAACGTTTTTTTTGTCAAAGTGACTGACAAATTTAGTGACTTTTCCCCTTCTTTTTCTTTTTTTTAAAATCACTTTGTGCTTCTTGCACAACATTATTCCTCTCTCTAAGGCTACGTTCATACTACAGGTCTTAATGCACGAATCCGATTTTTTCGTGTTTTTCCGACTGGAGTGAGGCATTAACTTGACGGTCTGAACGTGACAAGTCGCATAGAACGGGACCATTTCAAATCCGATCTGGGCCACATTTTTCCAGACTGTCGCGGCGGTCTGTACTGTCCAGTCCCGCAAATCGGATTTCATGCAGCAATTACGTCATCAAATAGCGAGAGAGTCGTTACCGTAGCGATGCACCTGTGCGTTATTAGCGCCTAGCTTGCAGTGAACACGGCTTTCGGGGAAGGGCTGGGCTTCACAACAGTCATAAAAAATAAAAATGGGTTGAGGATAAGCCTGAGAATGCTCAGTTTTCTCTGTTACAAGTGAGCAATATTTCAACATTGCTTACACGGCCGAGAGAGAGTCGGGGCAAACTGCCCATATGTGTGTGACGTGCACGGACAGTGCGTGCATGCTATCGATCCATATAAACTTTGAATATAAGCCTAAACGGGGATTATTTATGTCTGTTATTTGTGTCCTTTTGAAAAGCAAAACATGATATCCCTGGAATGACGGATGACGTGTGTCATTTGTTTTGATGCTTCTGCGCATGCGGGTCTTCTTGCTTAGCGCGTGTCGGACTGCGAATTAGTGCGCATGCGTAATACTTGAACGGTCTCAATGGATAAAAGCAGTCTGAACGGGCACGCCAAAAAAACGGATATGACAAAAAATCGGATTCGTGCATTAAGACCTGTAGTATGAACGTAGCCCAAGAGTGTCCTTTACAATGGCGTACCACTCGCAACACATCACTTTTGGTCGTTGTTGTTCATTACGTTAGCAATTGTTGCAAGGCGGGTCAAGCTCGCGTTTGTCCCAATGCTAAATGCATGTAAATAGTGGACGAACAAGATGTTTACTGAGTTAAACCTACCAGTTCTGTCCGAAAATGATGTCCCTGGTGCCAAATTAACTGGTAAAGATGTGAAAGAACATACAAATGTTCAATGGGGTACCGCACGCTACACGTCACTTCCGCTCATTAATATTCATGACGTGAGCAACTGTTGCTTAGGGGGGGGCACTGCTGTTTGTCCCCAATAGTAAATGAATGGAAATGGTGTACGAAGGAGATGTCTACAGAGCTGAACCTACCAATACTGTCTTGCCTTGCCTTGCCAAGGGCTGAAAAAGAGCCGAGCTGATCCATACCTTTTTCCTTACGCCACTGACAATGACGTTCTCCTGTTTCAACAAGCTATCCTTTACCCCCATATGCCCTTTCTTTCTTATATATTATATCCTCTGGTTGTCTTACGTCTCTGACCGTTCTTGGGGGTAATTTATATTGTTAGTTTCGTGTAGCAATCGCAAATGCTTTCCAGTGACAGCCAACGAACACTTATAATTCTTTCATCAGTAACAAATCTTAATTCTATTAGTTTATAATAATAATAATAATACATCAAAATTGTATAGCGCTTTTTTGGACACTCAAAGACGCTTTACATAACATAACACATAAACTGAATTAAGAATTAAGAGGTGGGAAAAGCTAGTTTGAACAGGTGGGTTTTTAGGAGTGAGTTTTGTAATGAGTCCGAGTTCCTGATGGGTTTTGGGAGTGAGTTCCAGAGTGAGGGGCAGCAGCGGCGAAGGCTCGGTCGTTATTTACTTACTAAAGTGGTTTCCTTACAACAGAAAAGGTAACAACAGTGGCAGTCAGATACCACTTTAGTTTTTTTCCAGGTCATTCATTGTCAGACAGAAGCAGCACGGCAAAACGCCAAGCTAAAAAAATAAGTAAAACTAGGCCTGCAAGCAGGACTGAACGGGCCCTCGCAATCTAGCGCAACTCGGATGTCACGCAACTCGTACAGTGTGCAGGTCAGGGCGGTGGCAGATCCTCCTCTCTAATCATCTTATTAGAACCTAACATGCTCGAAAGTCGCCTCTTTACATTCACACACCTAAGAGATAAAAACCCCTATTGGAGAGAGTACTACAAAAAAGAAGTGAATAAAGGGTCGTCACAGCAACAGACAGAGACATGTGGACATGGGCCGTAAAATAAGGATTTCAAAAGGTCTTGAAACTATACAATGACCAACCTGAAAAGAACTGGACATATATTAGAAAAATGAGTGACTTTCTATTGCCACTAGTTGGCGCTATAGGGTTGATGCAAATGACCCCTACAGGACCCTTCAGAGTGTGACTCAACAAGCACGAGATGTTTGGCGCAGATATGTTGTAAAAGTTATGACTGTTCAAAACTTGTGGTGAGACGAAATGGCTTCAGTCATTTTCACTTCTCCTGTTGGACTCTTCAGCTTCAACCAAACCTCGGTATTTTTCATCAGGCACCTGAACACATGTCTTATGGCTCCCCTGATGCAGGTTTCAGGTGAATATATTTTTTTCCTTGGCGGAGGAGCCTGTTTAGTAAAATCCTGTTCCCACTAGGGGGCGCTAGGCCTAATGGGTAATGTTTCAATGCACTCGTGTTAAGGGTGGGATCCCGCACATACTTGCCAGATATGAAAAAGATTGAACGTTGTGTCAAGGAGCTATTAGTCTTTTACTGAATTTGTCATTTTGCCAAAAATATGGCCGACTTTGGTACCACGCCCAGGTCAGACCCGTGAATAAAAATGCACCATTTTGAAAATTTTAGATCTCCTATGTCTCCTGAATAGTCTCACCAATTTTGAAGATCATCCAACTAACTCCCTCTGTGACAAGGTCTCAAATGTGCACCCTGTTAATTGATAAAAAATTCACATTTGATCCAAAATACCCGATTTCCTGTTTGGTTTGGAATATGGGTTCAAGAGACTTTTTGGAGCAGTTTTGCACAAGGTATCGACTCCCCAAATTTCATTGCTCTACGTTAAAAAAACCTATAGGAAACGCCTTTTTGAAAAATTCAAGGGGGCGCCACTGAGCTATTTTGTTACATTTTTTTGTAACGTTGCAAGATTATCAAAATCCACGCAAAGCCGAATGTATGTGCAAAATTTGGTGAGTTTTCGTGCATGTTCAGGCCTCCAAATGTAAACTGTACTACAAATGGATAAAAATTTCACATTCGATCCAAAATACCCGATTTTCTGTTTGATTTGGAAAATGGGTGCAAAAGACTTTGGAACAGTTTTGCATAAGGTATGGACTCCCCAAATTTCATTGCTCTACGTTGAAAAACCCAATAGGAAAGGCCTGTTTTAAAACTCCTTTCTGTCGCCACTAGTTGGCACTGTAGAGTTGATGCAAATGACCCTTACTGAAGCCATGACTGAAGCCATTTCGTCTCACCCTTCAGGGTATGACTGTCAACAAGCACGGGAAGTTTGGCGCAGATATGTTGTATATCTGCTGAGTTATGACTGTTCAAAGTTTTTTGTGAGACAAATTGTTGACGGTCATATTCACTTTCCTGTTAGGACCCCGCCGCTTCAACGAAACCTCAATATTTTTCATCAGGCACCTGAACACAGGTCTTAAGGCTCCCCTGATGCAGGTTTAAGGTCAACAGATTTTTTTCCCTTGAAGGAGGAACCTGTCTCGTAAAAAAAGGCATTTCCTGTTCTCGCTAGGGGGCGCTAGGCCTAATGGGTAATATTTCAATGCACTCGTGTTAAGGGTGGGATACCGCACATACATGCCAGATATGAAAAAGATTGAACGTTGTGTCAAGGAACTATTAGTCATTTACTGAATTTGTCATTTTGCCGAAAAAATGGCCGACTTTGGCACCACGCCCAGGTCAGACCCGTGAATGAAAATGCACCATTTTCAAAACTTAAGATCTCATATGTCTCTTGAACAGTCTCACCAATTTTGAAGATGATCCAACTAACTCCCTCGGCGAAAAGGTCTCAAATGTGCACCCTGTAAATCGATAAAAATTTTATATTCGATCCAAAATAACCGATTTCCTGTTGGGTTTGGAATATGGGTGCCAATGCTTTTTTGGAGCGGTTTTGGACAAGGTATAGACCCCCTAAATTTCATTGCTCTACGCTGACAGACCCTAATGTTATAGGCCAATTTTAAAATTTCAAGGGGGCGCCACTGAGCCATTTTGTTAGATTTTTTTGCAACGTTGCAAAATTATCGAAATTTACAATTTTCTGCACGTATGTGCAAATTTTGGTGACTTTTTGTGCATGTTCAGGCCTCCAAATTGGCCGTTTTCATTTGCCCTGAAAATAAATAAATAAATAAACTAGGCCTGCAAGCAGGACTGAACGGGCCCTCGCAATCTAGCGCAACTCGGACTGTGTGCAGGTCAGGGTGGTGGCAGATCCTCCTCTCTAATCATCTCATTAGAACCTAACATGCCCGAAAGTCGCCTATTTACGTTCCCACACCCAAGAGATAAAAACCCCTATTGGAGAGAGTACTACAAAAAAGGAGCCACTACTGAGCTGTGCAGCCAAGCCCTTATTCAAAACCAAAATTAATCTTCTAACTGGGCCAATTCGACCAAGTGTGCCAAATATTGTGGCTCTATAAGCTGCCTGAGTCTCTGAAAGAAAAATATTTCCTTTAAATGGCAAACAAAGGGTCGTCACGGCAACAGACAGAGACACGTGGACATGGGCGGTAAATAAGTATTTTAATAGGTCTTGAAACTACAATGACCAACCTGAAAAGAACTGGACATGTTTTGGAAAAACGAGTGACTTTCTATTGCCACTAGTTGGCGCTGTAGGGTTGATGCAAATGACCCCTAAAGGACCCTTCAGACTATGACTCAACAAGCACGATATGTTTGGCGCAGATATGTTGTAGATGTTATGACTGTTCAAAACTTGTGGTGACACGATATGGCTTCAGTCATTTTTACATCTCCTGTTGGACCCTTCTGCTTCAACCAAACCTCAATATTTTTCATCAGGCACCTGAACACAGGTCTTAAGGCTCCCCTGATGCAGGTTTAAGGTCAACAGATTTTTTTTCCTTGGAGGAGGAGCCTGTTTCGTAAAAAAGGCATTTCCTGTTCCCACTAGGGGGCGCTAGGCCTAATGAGTAATATTTCAATGCACTCGTGTTAAGGGTGGGATCCCGCACATACATGCCAGATATGAAAAAGATTGAACATTGTTTCAAGGAGCTATTAGTCCTTTACTGAATTTGTCATTTTGCCGAAAAAATGGCCGACTTTGGCACCACGCCCAGGTCAGACCCATGAATGAAAACGCACCATTTTGAAAAGTTTAGATTTCATATGTCTCCTGAATTGTCTAACCAATTTTGAAGATGATCCAACTGATTCCCTCTGTGACAAGGTCTCAAATGTGCACCCTGTTAATTGATAAAAATTTCACATTCGATCCAAAATACCCGATTTCCTGTTGGGTTTGGAATATGGGTGCAAGAGACTTTTTGGAGCAGTTTTGCACAAGGTATCGACTCCCCAAATTTCATTGCTCTACGTTAAAAAAACCTATTAGGAAACGCCTTTTTGAAAAATTCAAGGGGGCGCCACTGAGCCATTTTGTTACATTTTTTTGTAACGTTGCAAGATTATCGAAATCCACACAAAGCCGCATGTATGTGCAAAATTTGGTGAGTTTTCCTGCATGTCCAGGCCTCCAAATGTAAACTGTACTAGAAATGGACAGAAATTTCACATTCGATCCAAAATACCCGATTTTCTGTTGGATTTGGAATATGGGTGCAAGAGGCTTTTTTGAGGAGTTAGGCATAAGGTATCTACTCCCCAAATTTCATTGCTCTACGTTGAAAAAACCCAATAGGAAAGGCCTTTTTTAAAACTCCTTTCTGTCGCCACTAGTTGGCACTGTAGAGTTGATGCAAAGGACCCCTACTGGACCCTTCAGGGTATGACTCTCAACAAGCATGGGAAGTTTGGCGCAGATATGTTGTATACCTGCTGAGTTATGACTGTTCAAAGTATTTTGCGAGACAAATTGTTGACGATCATTTTCACTTTCATGTTTGGACCCCTCCGCTTCAACGAAACCTCAATATTTTTCATCAGGCACCTGAACACAGGTCTTAAGGCTCCCCTGATGCAGGTTTGAGGTCAACAGATTTTTTTCCCTTGGAGGAGGAACCTGTCTCGTAAAAAAAGGCATTTCCTGTTCTCACTAGGGGGCGCTAGGCCTAATGGGTAATATTTCAATGCAGTCGTGTTCAAGTTGGGATACCGCATATACATGGCAGATATGAAAAAGATTGAAAGTTGTGTCAAGGAATTATTAGCCATTTACTGAATTCGGTGTTTTCCCGAAAAAATGGCCGACTTTGGCACCACACCCAGGTCAGACCCGTGAATGAAAACACACCATTTTAGAAACTTAAGATCTCATATGTCTCCTGAACAGTCCCACCAATTTTGAAGACGATCCAACTAACTCCCTCGGCGAAAAGGTCTCAAATGTGCACCCTGTAAATCGATAAAAATTTCATATTCGATCCAAAATAACCGATTTCCTGTTGGGTTTGGAATATGGGTGCCAATGCTTTTTTGAAGCGGTTTTAGACAAGGTATAGACTCCCCAAATTTCATTGCTCTACGCTGACAAACCCTAATGTTATAGGCCAATTTTAAAATTTCAAGGGGGCGCCACTGAGCCATTTTGTTACATTTTTTTGCAACGTTGTTAAATTATCGAAATTTACAATTTTCCGCACGTATGTGCAAATTTTGGTGACTTTTCGCGCACGTTCAGGCCTCCAAATTGGCCGTTTTCATTTGCCTGAAAAAATAAATAAATAAATAAATAAATAAATAAATAATAATCCTTTGCAAAACAATAGGGCCTTCGCACGCCTAGTGCTCGGGCCCTAATAAGGTAGGTCATGACATAAAGAGGGCCGGTCTGTGGCACAAAACTTTTTGTTTTAATTGTATCTTCAATAAATGTGCATTCTTTAGTCAAACACTTTTAGTAATTGAGGTTAAATTTGATGTTCAGCGCTTTATTTTTTTTAATATGATTAAATATTATCTAAATAATGGTGCGAGAAAAGTATTAATTAGGGCCCGAGCACTAGACGTGCGAAGGCCATATTGTTTTGCAAAGGATTATTATTATTATTATTATTATTATTAGGGCCCGAGCACTAAGCGTGCGAAGGCCCTATTGTTTTGCAAAGGATTATTTATTTATTTATTTATTTATTTTTTCAGGGCAAATGAAAACTGCCAATTTGGAGGCCTGAACATGCACAAAAAGTCACCAAAATTTGCACATACGTGCGGAAAATTGTAAATTTCGATAATTTTGTAACGTTGAAAAAAAATGTAACAAAATGGCTCAGTGGCGCCCCCTTGAAATTTTAAAATTGGCCTATAACATTAGGGTCTGTCAGCGTAGAGCAATGAAATTTGGGGAGTCTATACCTTGTCCAAAACCGCTCCAAAAAAGCATTAGCACCCATATTCCAAACCCAACAGGAAATCGGGTATTTTGGATCGAATGTGAAATTTTTATCAATTAACAGGGTGCACATTTGAGACCTTGTCTCAGAGAAAGTTAGTTGGATCATCTTCAAAATTGGTGAGACTATTCAAGAGACATAGGAGATCTAAAATTTTCAAAATGGTGCGTTTTCATTCACGGGTCTGACCTGGGCGTAGTGCCAAAGTCGGCCATTTTTTCGGCAAAATGACAAATTCAGTAAATGACTAATAGTTCCTTCACACAACGTTCAATCTTTTTCATATCTGGCATGTATGTGCGACATCCCACCCTTAACACGAGTGCATTGAAATATTACCCATTAGGCCTAGCGCCCCCTAGTGAGAACAGGAAATGCCTTTTTTTACGAGACAGGTTCCTCCTCCAAGGAAAAAAAATCTGTTGACCTCAAACCTGCATCAGGGGAGCCTTAAGACCTGTGTTCAGGTGCCTGATGAAAAATATTGAGGTTTCGTTGAAGCGAAGGGGTCCAAACAGGAAAGTGAAAATGACAGTCAACAATTTGTCTCGCAAAAGACTTTGAACAGTCATAACTCGGCAGATATACAACATATCTGCGCCAAACTTCCCGTGCTTGTTGAGAGTCATACTCTGAAGGGTCCAGTAGGGGTCATTTGCATCAACTCTACAGTGCCAACTAGTGGCGACAGAAAGGAGTTTAAAAAAGGCATTTGGAGGCCTGAACATGCACGAAAACTCACCAAATTGTGCACATCCATGCGGCTTTGCGTGGATTTCGATAATCTTGCGGCGTTACAAAAAAATGTAACAAAATGGCTCAGTGGCGCCCCCTTGAATTTTTCAAAAAGGCGGTTCCTATTAGGTTTTTTTAACGTAGAGTTATGAAATTTGGGGAGTCGATACCTTGTGCAAAACTGCTCCAAAAAGTCTCTTGAACCCATATTCCAAACCCAACAGGAAATCGGGTATTTTGGATCAAATGTGAAATTTTTATCAATTAACAGGGTGCACATTTGAGACCTTGTCACAGAGGGAATTAGTTGGATCATCTTCAAAATTGGTTAGACTATTCAGGAGACATAGGAGATCTAAAATTTTCAAAATGGTGCGTTTTCATTCATGGGTCTGACCTGGGCGTGGTGCCAAAGTCAGCCATTTTTTCGGCAAAATGACAAATTCAGTAAATGACTAATAGCTCCTTGAAACAACGTTCAATCTTTTTCATATCTGGCATGTATGTGCGGGATCCCTCCCTTAACAAGAGTGCATTGAAATATTACCCATTAGGCCTAGCGCCACCTAGTGGGAACAGGAAATGCCTTTTTTTACGAAACAGGCTCCTCCTCCAAGGAAAAAAAATCTATTCACCTCAAACCTGCAAGAGGGGAGCCTTAAGACATGTGTTCAGGTGCCTGATGAAAAATACTGAGGTTTGGGTGAAGCAGAAGGGTCCAACAGGAGAAGTAAAAATGACTGAACCCATTTCGTCTCACCATAAGTTTTGAACAGTCATAACTTCTACAACACATCTGCGCCAAACATCTCGTGCTTGTTGAGTCATACTCTGAAGGGTCCTGTAGGGGTCATTTGCATCAACCCCACAGCGCCAACTAGTGGCAATAGAAAGTCACTAATTTTTTCTAATATATGTCCAGTTCTTTTCAGGTTGGTCATTGTAATTTCAAGACCTTTTGTAATACTTATTTCACGGCCCATGTCCACATGTCTCTGTCTGTTGCCGTGATGACCCTTTGTTCGCCATTAAAAGGAATTTTTTTTTTTTCAGACTCAGGCAGCTTATAGAGCCACAGAATTTGGCATACTTGGTCGAATTGGCCGAGTTAGAAGATTCATTTTGGTTTTGAAAAAGGGCTTGGCTGCACAGCTCAGTAGCGCCTCCTTTTTTGTAGTACTCTTTCCAATAGGGGTTTTTATCCCTTAGGTGTGTGAATGTAAAGAGGCGACTTTCGAGCATGTTAGGTTCTAAAGAGGTGATTAGACAGGACGATCTGCCACCACCCTGACCTGCACACTGTCCGAGTTGCGTGACGTCAGAGTTGCGTAAGATTGCGAGGGCCCGTTCAGTCCTGCTTGCAGGCCTAGTTAGGGCCCGAGCACTAGGCGTGCGAAGGCCCTATTGTTTTGCAAAGGATTATTTTTTTTTAAATTAATTTATTTATTTTTTCCAGGGCAAATGAAAACGGCCAATTTGGCACAGGAAAGTGAAAATGACTGTCAACAATTTTCCTCGCTAAAAACTTTGAACAGTCATAACTCGGCAGATATACAACATATCTGCGCCAAACTTCCCGTGCTTTTTGAGAGTCATACCCTGAAGGGCCTTGTAGGGGTCATTTGCATCAACCCTACAGCGCCAACTAGTGGCAATAGAAAGTCACTCGTTTTTCCAATACATGTCCAGTTCTTTTCAGTTTGGTCATTCTAGTTTCAAGACCTATTAAAATACTTATTTACGGCCCATGTCCACGTGTCTGTCTGTTGCCGTGACGACCCTTTGTTCGCCATTTAAAGGAAATATTTTTTTTCCAGAGAGTCAGGCAGCTTATAGAGCCACAATATTTGGCACACTTGGTCGAATTGGCCCAGTTAGAAGCTTAATTTTGGTTTTGAATAAGGGCTTGGCTGCACAGCTCAGTAGTACCTCCTTTTTTGTAGTACTCTCTCCAATAGGGGTTTTTATCTCTTGGGTGTGGTAATGTAAGAGGCGACTTTCGAGCATGTTAAGTTCTAATGAGATGATTAGAGAGGAGGATCTGCCACCACCCTGACCTGCACACAGTCCGAGTTGCGCTAGATTGCGAGGGCCCGTTCAGTCCTGCTTGCAGGCCTAGTTTTCAGTTGAAATGGCATTTAAAAAGGTCTTAAAAGTCTTGAATTTAGATTTATCAATCCTGGGGGGACCCTGATTAAAGTTTAAAGTTATTTAGCCTCCTTACTTAGTTGTCAGACTCGTGTTGAAAAGGGTTTTAGTACTCTTCATAACAACTAGCCAGCTGAGTTAGGTGAGTTGAATAACACACAATGGTTGGTAACAAGAAACTGACCTGTTAATTCAGTGATAAACACAAAATATTATAAATAACAAACAGAAATGGCATAGTCAGTCAGTAAAATGTGCAAATCATATTGTAAATTGTCTTGAAAAAGCAAAGAAAACAACCTCAGTGGAAAATCCCACAAACCCCCCAAGCTATTAGATGCTTTTAATGTTTCGTGCATTAGTTACAAAAATTGTACAAAAAGCCTCTCAGGTTTGAATAAGCGACTATTTCAGTATCAAGTAAACAGTTTGAAACGGTAAATAAAATACTCAAGTCCCCATTCTGTATCCGCAGCTTTACACTACATTCAATTAATTTAATGTTGCGAATTAACTGTTAAAGTTGTTAAAATTGCTCTCGTTATTCCATAATTTCCCTTCCGTCTTCTTTTGACATGTGAAAGTTTTAAAACTGTTTTGAAGATAGATTCAAGTCAAGATTTTGCCAATTTAGGAGTATTTTAGATAAAAAAGTTAATTAGGTTTGCTTGGAAGGTTCGCTACAACAGCCTTCTAGGGAAGTCTCCTGCTTTAAGATGGCAGCTGTTTACTAAAGCCGACAAGACTGTCATTTCGCATCTAGTTTTCAAAACGTGTTGCTCACACCGTCGAGTCTGTCATTTTGCATCTAGTTCTATATACATATAATATCTATTATCTACAGCAAAATGATGTTGACGTAGTTTGTAGCGGCTGTCAGCTGCAGGTAGGTATTGCTGTGTTTTTTTTATCTAGCAGCTTAGCAGCTCAGTTGAGCCGAAGCCGTGAGTTGAGCATTGGCATTACCGGGTCTATGACTAGCATGATGTCTACTCTCGGGACGCAATGCGGTCCGTTCCTCATTGCGTCCCAAAGACCGTGCTGTGTATTAGTTCCGCTTTACTTGACATATTTCAATAATCGGAATTTGGATGTTTGTGAATCGTTCTCGAATCTTCCACGGCCGAAACGCTCAAGGCTCACTCAAGGATGTAATGACGGCTGGGCATGTTTTACCGTGGTTCTGAGTGTTGGATGGTGCGTCTTTACTCATGAGAGATAATGGCTCGTCATCCAGAATGAATTTGTCAGCAATGACTCTTGCGATTCCCTGGTAGGGCTGGGCGATATGGTCTTAAGCATGTATCACGTTAAATTGAGCAGATTTAGCTCGATAACGATAAATGACGATAAATTCGCCCAAGCGGACTGTTATATGATTTGAAAATCTGAATCAATGCATGAAATACAGATTAACTGTTTCTCGTTGATTTATTTACCAGCTTACAATTTTATTTAACAATTGTACATGCAGACTAAACATTAAGTGTATAAAAATATTGTAAACAATAAGAATTAAAGTTTGAACCTTTGTAACAGCTTGTATGGCTTGAACAATGTACATTGTCAAAATCAATATGCCTGTGCAAACATGTCATTGTAACACATATGACTTATAACTTAAACAGTACACTTCAAAAAGACAACTTATTGTTCATGGCTGCTGTGACATAATTACTCAACACGATTGTTTACTTCGAGGTTTGTTTTTTTTTCCCCAGTGCATTTGTTAATACACGAAAGTAAGCCTGTCGCAATATGCAATAATTCCATTTATCGCGCGATATATAAAAAGGAAGGCGGTAATATTTCCGCTGCGATTTATCGCCTCGTGTGCACGTGTGTGCGCGCGTGCGGCAGACGTGCTGTTAAAAGTTCGTTACCAGCTGCGCAAAATGCATCTTCGTTCCAGGTCCGGCAAAAACTAGCGCCAGAGCCAATCGTTCCCATTATATCCTATTGTTCAACGTATACCGGCCGCGTCAGTGCTCCGGAGTGACTGTGGACCATCTATGGCGCGCCGGTGTTGTTGACGTTTGGGCGCTCCCGTCAGGAGTGACATTTCACGCGGGGTGGCTATTTTTCGGCACAACGCTGGATATTTACAACGAAGTCCGCCAAAACATTATTACCAACTGGCTGCTACGAATAACCTCACTTTGACAACGAACAGCTGAATGAAATTAAGAGCGCTGTGCTTCAAACTCGTCCTGTTTATGAAAGCCGTCATATGCTGGTGTTGTGTAGTAATGAGCAGACGTGACTTCAGCGGCGCTTTTTTAATGCGCAGTTGCGCGCACACGCTAGATATCATGAAATGGCAAACTAGATGTGCTACGTCCCATGCCATTGGCTACGTGAGCCCAGAGTGATTATGGGACATGTAGTCCATATATTACATCGATGAATTCTAAACTGTCATTTGTCACATGAGGTTAAGAAGGCCAAATCAATCCATACCAGTGACTATAGATAATGTTGCAAATATTGTTAATTCAGTACGTGACACAGATGGATTCGGACCATAAATAGGATGTCTTGCTCATGTAGTAAACCTAGCTGCTAAGAGAGCTGTAGCAATCAACGGTGTGCCCTGCCTCACTTTACAAACAGTAAAGATTGTTCTCAGCACTTTTATACAAATTTTTTTCATATCAGTAAGCAGTAAGCACGTAAATATTATGCACTGAAATGCATGTTTATATGATGGCAATTTAATTTTTGCTCGTTAGCAAAAGAAAAAAAAAAAATACAATTATTTTTTTTTTACAGAGCATTAAATGTATTGAATCGGATCGAAAATCGTGTCCCCCGTATCAAAATTCGTACCGAACCATGACTTAACTGTATCGTTGCATCCCTATGGAACACCATAGCAGAAGCTATGACGGGAAATGTTTTCATTTTCCTAAATGCTTAAGTTATTAAGTGCAATTTTTTTTTTTTTTTTTTTTAACACATTTTATTTATTCTGTGTTTTTGTGCATTATCAATATTGTTGTTTTTTACTTAAGAGGCAGGGTCTATATGTTTTTAGTTGTGATTTCTTAAAAAGTATATTTGAATTTAAGAGTAAATATTTATCGTGTTTAAATGGGTGTACTTGATCTATTAATATATACTGTATTCGCACTGTGTTATTGTAAATTGGTTAAAAAAAATTGGCGGGGGGGGCGCAATAATATCGCATATCGCAATAATTTATGAGAATAATTATCGCACACTAAAATTTGTTATCACGACAAGCCTACACGCAAGTACACATGAACCCCCACACAAACACACACAAATTAAAGCTATATTGATCTTCTACAAATGAAACATTTAAGATTTTATGATGGATTAATGACACAGAATTAAGCAAATACAGATAAATAGCTGGGGCCATTAAACGGTTGTTATATAATTTTCATTGTTGGATTGTACTTTATGCTAAATGCTTTACCATCACAAAAGCTATCAGAGAAATCACACACAGACAGATACAAAATAACGCGAAATACTAATTGCTAGATGCAGTCCGTGCTCAATCCACTCATTAAGTTCAGCCGTTTCGACAAGGTTAGAGCTGCTATCCGACTCCATCACGTTCATTTATAGCGTTAACCGCTAGCGTTAGCCGCTAGCGTTAGCCTGTGGCCTGGCTACCAGTAGAAAGCACTGAAAGCACCCTCTCCGGAAACCGTGAGAGCAAGGGAGGACAGCGGGTGAAAGCCCGTCTGGATGCCGCCAAGATTCTACTTAATGTTGGGTGAAAGTTTGGCGAAACTTCCTTAAGCCACACTCCATCATGTTTGCTTGTAGCGTTAGCCGCTAGTGATAGCCTACCGGGCTTCTGTTTGTTTGGCTTCCTGATAATAGAATAGAATAGAATGCCTTTATTTTTTAAATTACTAAATTTATCGACATAGTCAAAATTACGTCGGTCATCGTGAAGAATTTCGGTACCGGTAAATTTTCGGTTTACCGCCCTGCTCTATTCCCTGGGCTTTGGGACTGTCGAGTGCCAGTTTGTCACGCATAGCAAAAGTTTCTGCCAGTTGCGTAGGACCTTTCTTTTTGTCTTCGGTTTTCTTAACATACTCTTTATATTGTTTATGGTGGTATTTCGCTAAATACTTGATTAGGTTGGTTTTAGTAAAACTTCTTACAGCTTTACCACCACGCCTGACTTTATTGTGGCATATGTTGCCCTCTGCCTCTTCGTCTTTGTCGTCCTTTAAGGTAAAATGATCCCACACAGCTGACATTTTTACCGATAAACTTTAAATTTACATTGCAGTCATAATGTAGGAGATGCCAAGGAGGTAAATTGGGAGACGGGTGTGCCGTAAAATGCGGACCGGATTTTAGGGAAACCAAAGCCAAAACTGGAATGGATTATGTAAATCGGTGCGTGGAAAACCTGGACCAGACTTTCAAAAAAAAAAAAAAAAAACTGGATCGGCAGTCTCGATCTGAATTTTTCCGTGTTGGCCGATCCGATACCGATGCGCATTGTTTTGCGCATATCGCCGGTCGATCCGATCCAAATATGGGATCGGGACAACCTTATCCAGAGGTAGCTTTTTCATCGACACCTTTTTCTTGTGTGCATTGCCTTACGCCACTGACAATTACATTCTCCCGTTTCAACAATCTATCCTTTACCACCATATGCCCTTTCTTTCTTATATATTATATCCTCTGGTTGTCTTAAGTCTCTGACTGTTCTTGGGGGTAATTTACATTGCTATTTTTGTGTAGTGATCGCAAATGCTACTCGTTTACAGCCAACGAACACTTTTAATTTTTTCATTAATAACAATCTTAATTCTATAATTTATTTACGCTTCCCCCTTACTAAAGTTGTTTTTTTTACAACAGAAAAGGTAACAACAGTGGCAGTCAGTTACTATTTTATTTTTTTCTGGTCATTCATTGTCAGACAGAAGCAGCACGGCAAAACGCGACGTTAAAAAATAAGTAAAGATATCAAAATGGGTCACCTCTTCGCCCTCTGTAGGACCATGGCCACAAACAAAATGTTTACTGCATATGAAAGTGAATGGACATATGCACAAGTTGATCCATTCTTCATATTTTTCCTCCCGAGTTTTTGGTTTAGGATAATGTATGAAGTAGAAATGTCCCGACTAGTCGACAGAGTCGACGTCATTGATGACGTAAATGCGTCGATGAGCACGACATCCTGTCGACGGTTAATGAAGGGTTAAAAAATATATACGCGTGGAAAGTTGATCACATACATTTGTGCGTGCGTGTTGATGGCATATGAGACTCCAGTTCAGTTTCACAGATGTTTATTGGTCATCAACACGCTGTAGAATTAAAGTTAATACATACAAAATAATGAAACACATCTACAGTGTATCACAAAAGTGACTACACCCCTTGCATTTCTGCAGATATTTAAGTATAAGTTTTCATGGGACAACACTGACAAAATGACACTTTGACACAATGAAAAGTAGTCTGCGTGCAGCTTATATAATAGTTAATTTATTTTCCCCTCAAAATAACTCAAAATATAGCCATTAATATCTAAACCCCTGGCAACAAAAGTGAGTACACCGCATGGGAACTACGTACATCCCTAAATGTCCAAATTAACTACTGCTTGTCATTTTCGCTCCAAAATGTAATGTGACTTGTTACAGGAGTGCTGTCAGCTTAAGCAAATGGGGAAAAAAGACAACCTACTTTAGCCTGGCATGGCTCGCTCAACAGAACAGCCGTAGACTGTCTATGACGGTCCTCCTCCGTTAGCCAGTCTTTATAAGTTAAGGTGAAAAATATTATTGTGGTAACATCACCAAAGAAATCGCCAGCTTCGTCAGGTTTCTAATAATTTATTCCATCAACTTGTGCCTAGTGTCCCCCGCAGCAAGTAAACAAGGTGAAAGTGAAACTAAAAAGGCGCACTATCAAGTCAGCCACGCGATGCGTTCAGGTACACTACGCAAACACATTCGCGACATTAGAAACCGGTTTGTTACATTATTACAGGTATTATTATTATCATTATTATTATGGCTAGTATTATTCCAATTTTTATTCATAATGTGCTAAGGGTGTAACGGTACACAAAAATCTCGGTTCGGTACGTACCTCGGTTTTGAGGTCACGGTTCGGTTCATTTTCAATACAGTAAGAAAACAAAATGCAAAATATAAATGTGCTAGTTTATTACACACTTTTGTGCTTTCAACAATAGGAACAGTAGCCTATACAAAGCTAGAATTCTGCTCAAAAAGTAGCAGGTATTCAAAGATAATAATCCAACAACAATTTGCCTTTCAGACCCCGCGTATTGGTCAGCTTTCTTTCTTTCTGAAAGAAAAAAAAGTCCTGTGCTAAAGAGAAAAGCAATCCCAACGACAAAGATTTTAACATGTATTTTACAAATGAAATGCCTCAATGATTTTTTTTCTTATGAACGGTTTTCAAAAGCTTTATTGGTGGATTTTCTCAAGTTAAAGCGCCACACAGAAATTAATAAATTTAATTATGTAAGCAGGATCTGTGTATTATTTTTATTATTTAATTACAGGTGTTGTAGCTCATTTCAATTTATTTTATTTAAATGGGCTATTTTTTATTTTATTATGTGTCTGTATTTTACAAATGTGATGTAGTATTCATTTATATTGTATATTTTATGTTGTATAACTTAAGTTCCTATGTGGTCACGATTGCATATTAATTTGAAAATCAACCGGATCCACCGTATTTTTACACGAGTGACATCCGGTCTGCCCGGTGTTGTGCCGAAAAAGGCAGCGTAAAATGAGTAGAGTGAATTTTGGCAGCCTTTGGAGCTTTTTTTAAAAAGGCTAAAGCCTTGCAATCCCTCTCCCTACAATTAGAAATATCATGGGAAACAATGTGGGGAAGCAAGGTAGCAATTGAGCTTTTTCCTAACACCTTATGTTATTTCCCAACGCAGAGAAGATATATGAATTGGTAGCACTACGCACAGTCATGGTTCCACTTCCCATCATGCATATGGGTTGAATTATGGCTGCAGTATCATTTACTGAAAGCTCAACAAATACACTAGGGAGCAAAAAAACATGATCGGAACAACCCTAGTTATTTATTTGTTTATTTGTTCTTTAATAAAGAATTTAAATGTTCCAAAATGTTTTTGTGAATTAATAAGCGTCAACAAAAATTTAATTGCTAAATTAGTAAAAGAATTTTTTTTTATTTTTAATTAGATTAGTCGACTAATCGTAAAAATTGTCGGCTGACTAATCGGGAGAAAATCAGTTGTTTGGGACAGCCCTAGTATGAAGAAAACATCCTTTGTATATCGTAGTGTCTAGAGTTGTTTCTACAAGTTCCATAGCAGCAGTCAGCATGTTCTTTTTTTGAAAGATTACCGGCAGAAAACAAGTAGTAATAACATGAGTTGCATGCGAGGGCGTGTCTATGTTGACCCACTTCCGGGTTACGATGGCGACGTCACAGTCTAAAAATAGCATTCGTGGGGTACGCAATTACATGCAAATGACCCATAGGGTGCTTAGGGTGTTGCAGCACCCCCTGGTATTGGGGATGAAAAAAATGTTTGGTAGATTTTTTTTTTTTTTTTTTGTGAGGGGATAGGGGTAAATGAATAAAACACAATGTAATGCTAGCGAATTTCACTTTGGGGAGGTCAACAACGGGGGCACGCACAGCTGGACTGAAATGCATGAGACGCGAGAGATTGGCATTGTCCAATAAATGCTTTATTCAAAAAAGAAATGTGGAAACTGGTTTCATAGTGCCAACAAAAACATGACATGGCAAAAACATAGCTTGAAGGCTGTGACGTGTTCCTACTGCTCTCCCTCCATACACAGAAAAATGCACTGGCACAAGACAACAAACGAGTATTTAAGGAGTAAGGCTAATGGCAAACAGGTGTACATCACTACTTATTCATTTGGTGACATTCTTGAGTCACTTCCTTTTCAGTAACCCAAAACATGAAGTGACCTGGAAATGCTCTAAAACCAAGAGGAAGTAAATAATGAACAGGAAGTGACCTGGAAATTCCCTAAAATGAACAGAAATGGACCTGTAAATGAAATCAAATGGGGAAGACCGGGTGTGAATGCTCTGATTTCGAATGAACTTTGGTCAAAATGGATTGGGCATTAATGGCAACCATTCGGTAAAGACACTATTCTAAAGGAAGATTTTGGCAGCAACTTGTTGGTTCTTTTTTTTTAACTGGCACCTTTTAAAAACGATGTAGTGATTCTTGGCAGGATCATATCAATAATCTTTCGGGATACAAAGTATCACGATATATCAACATTTTGATTTTTTTTTTTTTTTTGGTCACATCCATAGATGAGCATTATTGTGTATCACCTAATTTGATTAATGATATTGTAAATCATTTATACAAAATTATTCTCCTTTTAGGAAGCAGAAATGCTGCGTTCCATCTCTTTTCATCCATCTGGAGACTTCCTTTTAGTTGGAACACAGCACCCAACCCTGCGTCTTTATGATGTCAACACATTTCAATGTTTTGTGTCCTGTAACCCTGCGGACCAGCATACAGATACTATAAGCGGTGTCAGTTACAACCCTACAGCCAACAGCTATGTCACCTGCAGCAAGGATGGGAGCATTAAGCTGTGGGATGGCGTCTCCAATCGCTGTGTGACCACTTTTGACAAGGCTCATGACGGAGCAGAGGTCTGCTCAGCCACCTTTACGAAGAACTCAAAGTACGTCCTTTCAAGTGGGAAGGATTCCGTGGTCAAACTGTGGGAAATATCAACTGGCCGGATGTTGGTGAAATATACAGGTACTGATTCATTTTCAGGGTATTTTCGGTATTTTGTGAGACTTTTTTTTTTTTGTTAAAGTCTTAAAGGGAAGACTTGTAGTTCATAAACTATAAATGTTAGTATGAGTTATAATAATTTGATATTAAAACCCTTCTTGATGTTTTCATTTTTATTAAATTTGTAAAGTAAGTTTAACGAGTAGGTTGGCATTGTTGTTGACGCTGCAATGAACTGTGGTCAGTGGCGCTGCCGGTCTTTCAGAGTATGACTTTAGCTACATAAACATGTCATCTGTTCAGTCCTTTCGATTTGAACCAGAGTGGAAAATTAATTAGCAGGACAGCACTGTCGATATTTCACAAAATGAGCAGCAAAAGCAAAATGAACAGGAAAGACGGGATGAGACAAGAGTAGGGCAAAACCAGTGTTCTACCAACATGTTCTACACCGACAAAACGTCCTACAAGGTGAATTTGACACACAAAGTACTACCGTGCGCTTTCAGCTTGTCTCGTTTAGATGCGTACAGGCAGAACGTACTAAAAATTAAATACTTAAACGTACTCTAGTAATATCTAATAAGGGTGGCTTAAATACGCCACGTGACTAATATTATCAACAATCTGCCTTAGTTACCATAAGAAAACACGATGCTTAAAAATATGAAAGGGGAAACGCATGCAATAAGTATTTTGAGGCAAAGAAAAGGTAATAAAAGACTCAATACAAACACAAACGGTAAGTACTCGCCACTTTTAACCGATGTGTGGGACGTCTCGCCACATAGAAGGGAATTGCAGAACACCGATAGTGTTCATGTGGCAAATTCGTCTAGTGACAGTGACAGCTGCGGACTCCACACTGTCGTTGCATGCAGGTAGCGTTCAAGACCACACTGTTTAGTAACATTAGCTAACACAAGGATCATTTTTTTTTTTTCCTGCATCATTAGTATGTGTATTGTTGATCTATCTATTAGCTGCAATCCGTAACAACTCCTCACACTACCCCCCCCCCCCCCCCCCCCCCAATTTCCTTCATTAGTGTACATCCACCCACATGTCCTAGTGCATGCATATTGATTATCAAAGACTTGAGTAGACAAAGGGGGAATCATCTTGAAGTGTTCGTTATTTATCATGTACCAGGATGGGTGTCCAAAACCTTTTTTTAAATGGCAAAACTTCTTTTCAAAGGTCTGAAAAATGTCTATTTTTCAGTCACCTGATTTGACCTACTTTTAATGTGTCAAAAAAATGTCCTCCTGCTCAAAATATTTCTTTCCCCAGAAAATATAGCTTTTCAATGATGTATCGCACATGCATATAGGACAATTTTGAAATTTGGCTAAAGTAGGAGTCTCAGAGCAGAACTGCAAGTCACCTTAGTGTTTTACGCCCAATATTACTATATCATACATATGCTATATTTTACAAGGTCGGCCAAGGAAAGTTGACTTTTAAGCAGCCCAAGATATAATTACTGTAGAATTAATATAGCAATTATGGCCCAGGTTAACACAAATTTCATACTTTGCCAATTGTTTCTCTCGTGTGGTCATCTGGAAAATACGCTATCTGTAGACATCGACAGCAGCGGTTCCAGCTTTTATCAATGATATGAATATTTATAGACATGTAGGGATGCGTCACTCCGCTTGTCCACAGATCGGTCGTCAAGGACATTGAGGATTTCCTTTTCGACTTGGGCTTGACATCCCTTATACAAGCGAGGAAACTTGACTTCAACGAAGTATTTTTGATGTGGTGTAATGTACCTCGGGTTGAGGAGTTACCATCTTCTTAGTTAGGAATCCTGCCTATAGCAATCAAACGTGCGATGACTTCTATGCTTTTTTTCAAGGGAGGAGACGTTTGATCATAGAAGCAGACTCGTGCAAAACACTCGGGTAGACTTTCATCTGGCTCGGGTTTATAATTTTACACTTTGCCCCACCTAATCCATTGCCATTTTTGTCCATTTGCATTTGTTTGAGTCCCATGTGCTCTTTTTCTTGTGTGTGTGCTTCTTCTTGAGGTGGATAGAAGAGGTTTGTTGTGTCTGCATCGGTCGAAGGAACTGACTCATTGCAGTTCAGTGTTTCCCACAGGATTTTAGGAGACTGTGGTGGGAGGGTCTCTGACCATAGGATTTTTTGAAACTGTGGTGGTGGGCTGCATCGGAGTCGGACAGCCACACCATGTCATGCCACGGCGAATTTTTTTTTTTTTTCATTATTTTTTTCCCCCAAGAAGAACCATAACAACGATATTTTTGAAATATTTCATTAGCTAGGCTAATGTTATAGCTCTCAGCTACGGTACATGTATGTAAAATGCGTTGCTGAGTACAGCTACGTTACCCTATGTAATAATGCGACTTTTTTTCTCGTAGCATTAGTACGACTTACATCTCGTAGTGACTCAGGGTTGGCAAACTGTTGAAAAGAGCCATATTTGACCCCCCCCAAAAACCTGATACAGTATGTCTGGAGCAGCAAAAAATTAAAAGCCTTGTACAAGCCTTATAATTATCAATACTAGCTATATTAGCCTACTATAAAAATGACTAAGTTGGCTAGAAATACATAATTAGCCTTCATGATTAAATGTTTATTTTCCCTGCAGTGGATCCTATAGCGCACCACGTGACTACTCTGTTGTACGATGACACCACAAGTTTAACTTCATTACAATATTAATGAATTGAATGAATGTTTGTATCATGTTTGTCCTCCTAGAAATCCTATTAAAACAAAAAAATATATTTCCCTCCCCCAACTTTTTCCATTAAAAAAAAAAAAAAAAAAAAAAAAGCAGCACTAAAGAGCCGCATGCGGCCCAAGAGCCGCGGGTTTCAGACCGCCGTCGTAGCCCTCCTTTTTTCTTTTTATTTGACCCTCATAAGTACTACATTACCACAACAATAACAGTCCTTCTGTCAACTGACCCATTTACAGGACAGGGGGAATTCTAATGGCCGTGTAAAGAGTTTTTCTTGATTCGGTGAGAAGGTGAATAGTTTTTTTCCCCGTTGTTCGTGAACTAAATTTCCACACAAACGCACATCGAGGTACCATTAACTTAGCAAGGAGAGGTAAGAGAGTCATTTTTCGAGTGTCCCAGAGCTCGCGAAATTGTGTGGGGGGGGGGCGCATTTATCCAACTTTCGTCAGCCATAATTGTCTGAAGTTGGCGCGTCGGTGTTGTGCCGAAAAATAGCCACTCCACGCGAAATGTCCCCCCGACGGGAGCGCCCACACGTCACTCGTACAAACAGCCTTTTCTTACCAATCGATGGACACGGAAACGACGTTCTTGTACCGTGAATATGTATCATTTTACTCTGCTTGAACTAATAAATACTTTACTGTGACCAACGCTCTGAAAATAGAGCAAGGCTTTATTTTGGGCCCCGCCTCTCCGCGCAAGTTCAATCAAAGGTTGCTTTCCGTCCAAGACGGCCGTCCACCGCTCACTTTCGCCGAAAAGTCCGATCGAAACTATTGTAATGCCCCGGATATGGGGAAGAAGGAGAGAAGTCTGTATTTGCTTACCCACTCGATTGTGGTAACAATAATAAAGAAAAACAATAACAAAATAACAGCGGGCTGCTACGACATGCGACCGCTATCTCTCGCTATCTCGCTCGTTCTCCCATTCTTCCTACTCGTTCCCCTTGCGTCTCTTAAATAAATAAATAAATAAATAAATTAAAAAAATACTACTCTAAAATGCTGCTCTCGCTCACGCGGGTAGTAGAGTGGAGTGGGCTACAGCTGTGTAATCGGCTGACTGACGCATCTGATTAGTATTTTTTTTTTTCGGGGGGGGGGGGGGGGGGCGCAAACGAGACTGTGGCGGGCCCAAACGAGACTGTGGCGGGCCGCCACAGTCTCGTCCATTAGTGGGAAACACTGCAGTTATCACACAACAGTTTTCTGCTGGTCGTCTGACTTAATGAACTCATAATGCAACCAAACCAATGATTTCCCACCTCTTTTGAGTATAAGTGCCTCCACCTTTTGTGATAGTGGGAATGATAGTTACGTGTTGCGACAGTGATGCAAGTTTGATTTTTTTGCATGCTTGCATGCCTGCTTTTCTCCATCTTCAAAAGCGTGTGCCCGTGTGGTAATTACCGTAAAGTGGCCTTGTCACAAAACAGAACTAGGCAAGCGGTTGTTAGACCTACGTCACAGTATAAAATTTGGTGCAGTCTCAGTTAAAATGTCAGAGCTCTTTGTACTCATCAGGAAATTGGTGGAGCATGCATGGATGACTCGAAAAGTATTTTAAATTTAAAACTTCAGAATATGTATCGTACCTTTAACATTTATGTTTTGATACTAGAGTACTAGAGTTCAATTCCATGTGCGTTTCTGACATGATTAATAAAGATTATTTTAATGGAGATGTTTCCTGCCGGTTGGTCACTGCCAACCCTCCCAGTTAAAAAGGATTTGACGTATGTCTCTGGCAATGGAATCCTAAGACTTATGAGTAGCTATTTTTCTTGGAATAAAAACAAATTTTAAAATGGACATTTTTAACTTGTTTGCGTAATTTGTGAAAGAGGAGCATCTTCAATGTGTTTGTTATTGCAGGTGCTGGTCTGAGTGGACGTCAGATGCACCGTACGCAGGGCGTGTTCAATCACACAGAAGACTACGTTCTTCTCCCTGATGAGCGCACCATTAGTCTGTGCTGCTGGGATTCCCGTACTGCAGAGAGGAAAAACTTGCTTTCGCTGGGTCATAACAACATAGTCCGTTGCATAGTCCACTCGCCCACCAATCCTGGGTTCATGACTTGCAGTGATGACTTCAGGGCCCGTTTCTGGTACCGGCGCACCACCACAGATTGATGACTTCTTTTGACTAAACACACAAAGGACTCCACATGCAGGAATGCAGCACCAATATAAAAAGTCAAAAGTTGACTCAATTCTTATCTTTAAGATTTTTCTTTTTATAATAAATCATCAAAATGATCAGTCATTTGAATGAATTAGTCTGTTTCCTCTACCACTTTGTATGTTTTTATGTTATGTTTTTTCCTCCCCTTTTGTTTATTAAACTTTGGATTATATTTAGATAAAAATAAAATGTGTCTCTAACAATGTTGACTGGTTATTTATAGAGTTCTATGAGGTAACCAATGATGCAGATTTTTCCAAAGGGATACGGCGAAATAAGTATTTGAGCCCCTACTGATTTAGAAAGATTTTATACTAAGAAGTAAAAGAATAGTCCAATATTTTTATTGCCTGGTACACCAGACTCACCGCTGTTCCAACTATTGAGTCTGGCCACCATTCAAGCGGATACAATTTCCAGGGCGGAGCAAGCCACAGCAAACAGACAGCGGAGTGAACCAATCAGCGACGGGCAGACGTGACGTTAGTAAACTGACGAGGGAAGGACAAGGGACTTGCGCGCGGAAGTAAACCTACGAAGAGAGCCAAGTTTATTCAACATGGCTAGCGCGAGACAGACTGTTGTCAATGACTCGTGTTGATGTGTTTTTGGTAATTTAAAACTGATTTTACCGTGGATTGGAACATATTCTCGGCTCTCCCGTTGACCATCTGTGTTGTGGAGACGACTTTGGACGCGCAAGAGTGACGTTGCTCGTTAAGAACACGTCACGCAAATAAACGAATCTGATTTGTCGATTGATTTTGTACCTGCTCGAGAGGCTGTTAATGGGATGGTTCCCAGACTATTTCTCTCAGTGTTTGAAAAATACAGGGAAAATAGTCTGGCAGAGCCAGGCAAATATATTTATAACGGCTCTATTTTAACAGCAATTGAACATTTAAAGAGGCCTTTTTCCCTCATTTTTTCATGTGCCCTGGTTTGAAGTGTGTGCCCGAAGTATCGTATTTTCGGACTTTTAAGTTGTGTGTTTTTTTTCTTCATAGGTTGGTGGGGTGCGACCTCATGTGTGAAACTATAAAAGGGACAAACTGATCAAAATGACGTGTTGGGAGAAATTGGGAGCATGCTGTGACGTCGTTACTCTCGCGAGACTCCGTAGACGCATGATGCAATCAACTGGCTAGGCTAGCAAGTAACTTTGCTCAAGAAGACTTCAACTAATTTTTCCCTAAAAATTTTTACGATCGTGATTTACCTTTTTTCTCCGACTCCGCCACACATCAAGGAAACGCCATGGCAACATCCAGTCAACGCAGTGATCTCCCGGCGAAGCGTAAAAAGGCAGATTCTATTGATTCGGCTACATCGACCGACGATCTGTTGTTAGCAAGCCCACCCGAATACACAAAGTCACTTAGCGAGGGAATTGGATCAGTCGATAAGAAAATATCGATAGCATTAGAAATCCTTCAAGCCGAGATTAAAGAGTTAAAAGAAAGCCTCGTGTTTACTCAACAGGAGGTAGTATATCTCAAGTCGCAAAACGATATCCCTAAAGGCGCCTTCGAGTCGACTACAGGTCTATTAGAATCCCTGAAAAAAGAGAACAAGATAATGAAAATCTATTTTGGACCTTCAATCAAGGAGCATGAGGGACAATTTAATTTTCTCTGGCATCGAAGAAAACACAGTAGACAAACCAGAAGCCCTCGTTAAGTAATTTATGGCAACATCTCTCAAGCTGCCCAAGGAAATGGTGGATTCGATCAAGTTTGCGAGGGTACACCGTCTTGGGAAGCCAAGAGGAAGCGGTCCGCGTCCAATAATCGCCAAGTTCAAGCTCTACCAGCAGAAAGTACTGGTGAAATCCAAAGGAAGAGAATTACAAGGAACAAGATTCGGTATGAATGATCATTTCCCGCGCGAGATCAACGAAAGACGGAAAATCCTCTATCCAATTCTGAAGCGGTCCAGAGCAGAGGGCAAACGTGCAGTTATCACGCTCGACAAACTTTTCATTGATGGTCAACTATACCGAGACCAAGTGCTCACCCCATAGCTATTCTGACCGATAAGTAATGCCTAAATATTTCTATTATGCATACAATGCTGAATGTAGCTGTCTTGATTTAAGCAAGACATATGTATAGATTAGGGATGCTTAATACTTAGTTTGCTATTCCTAAACACTTCCAGTATGCATATAATGCTGAATTAAATTGTTTTGGGTTGATTAAGGCACATATGTAGATTAGGGCTGCATGATAACTATTTTGTCTGTACCTTCGAAACACTTCCAGTTCGTATATAATGCTGAATTAAGTGGTTTTTTGTTTGAGCAAGGCACATGTGTAGATTAGGATTGCATGATAATCACTTTGTACTTCCTAAACACTTCCAATATGTACACAATGCCGTATTAAGTCGATTTTATTTCAACAATGCACACGTACAGATCAGGGTTGCATGATAATCACTTAGTCTTTAAGAGTCACGCATGTCTCACACTACACATTTCTGTACTGGCGCTCATATCTTTTCTTTTTCTGGGTTATTTGTCTCACCTTTTCCACACCACTGTTTTCAAACACACACTAAGTACACGCTTTAAAATTGTAATGTTTAGTGATGATGCTACCCATGTATTTAATCCTTCTAACAACGTCTTAATGTCGTGTGAATTATGCCAAGCGGTTTACAAAAATTGCATTCATTTCTTTTAGAATTTGATTTATTACATACTCGTATGGCTTGTAATGAATGTGAATGGTTGATGACACTCAGGACCAAATATTATAACTGTTGGGTCTAATCTTACTACTGTACTAAGAAAATAATAAAAGACCTGAGGGAGGACGGAGAGAGGAACAGAAAGGAGACAGAGACAAGGTTTTACTCTGTCAGGAGAAAAAGGTTGATGCGAGCTCGTGGCTCGCAACAAGCTTCTCTGACTTTCATCCTGAGGAGTGCAGCTTTTATTGAGGGCTTGTTGATGAGCAAAATACAGTTACAACACTTGTTGTCCAACGTGGCAGGTTCGGTCGGGCAAATTCCTTATTCTAGTCAGTGATTGAACAGTCACACTTCCCGATTAAACCTTCCTGATTGAATTACCTGAGCAGGCAAGATAACATTGTTTTAAACACACATTTGTACTCATAGTACTGTAGCTTGGTGGAAAGGTACTGAGACGTTGTGTGATGAATCAATATATGTGTGTGCTTCTATCAATCAGCAGAATGTGAACAATGACCTGTAAGCACATGACGATGGCTAAAACTGTATTCTTCATAATAGCTTGGGAGTGCGCGTATAATAGCTGTGGAAGAGCAAACTGGC
Source organism: Corythoichthys intestinalis (assembly GCF_030265065.1). Classification (NCBI taxonomy): domain Eukaryota; kingdom Metazoa; phylum Chordata; class Actinopteri; order Syngnathiformes; family Syngnathidae; genus Corythoichthys; species Corythoichthys intestinalis. Next base: position 2,551,443 of record NW_026651595.1, on the reverse strand, counting down.
ATAATACTGTATATTTGGCACCCAAAAACAAGCTTATCTTACATTTCCCCCCTGTTGTGGGTTTAAAACAAAGTGCTGCAATTGGCACTTGGCGTTAACATCTAACCATTACTTTTCTCAAGACGGGTTTGCAGTAACAATTGTCAACAGTACACCACAACATTGGAGGTGAGAAACCAGATAAGGGCGAAAACCTTCTAGGCCAAAATTCCCCTATTCCCTCCCCGCTTGCGGGGACGAGAGCCTCATTGCCTGGCATCTCTGGAAAAAATACGGACAACATACACTTTAATATGGTAGATAAATGCGACAGTTAAATGTTTGTAAATTCAGGAACTCTTCTGACATATGTAGAGTGCCAAGGTGTCTTCGATGAGTGCACGGTAGATCTGCTTTAGACAAGAGTGTCCTTGTTGTCACTGTCCGTGTCAGACTCATCCTTGACCACTGCGGGTGTGGTGATGAGAACCTTGTTGGGGCCTTCCCAACGTGGGCTGGACCAATTCTTTTGATTTTTATGAAGACTTGGTCCCCTGGAGAGACAGGCTTGGCTCTGGTCTTTCACAGGAGCGGACAGCCTGCCAGCAGAGCGGAAAACCCTTCCGCCGGCGGAAAACACTTCCACCGCTCTTGATGACTTTAGGTGAGGTCGGGACATTAGGAATCAGGGCCTGGTGGACTGGCGTCGCTAGGTCCTTCTGGCAACCGGAAAAGCTTGCACTGGGATTAATGAATTCTTCCAGCGCATCCATAGACTTTCACTGCAGTCGGGCTGACGCCAACCATCTCTTTAAGGACCGTCCCAGCGTTCACTGTCCAACCTGGCACACTGCAACACTTTCAGGAACACCAAGTCTCCGACCCGCACCTTGAGAGTCTGTGGATCGGAACATTCTGGCAGATCATTGTTGTCTCGAACTTGTCTTAGATCAAACTGTTTCTTTATGTGAGCTGGAATGCTGCCAGAACCTTTAACAGGTCCTGGAGTTAAATCTGGAAGTCTAAAAGGTGGCAAAGTCTTTCCTTCTGCATCAGTCTGTTACTAATTTGTCCTTCCCAATAGTCCGGCAGACTGGGGTCTGTACATGCAATAACTGTTTTTTCGTCCTCATGTGCGTTACGTAAAATCTTAACTAATCTAGAAAATACATCTATTATCACCAGGCAATATCTTTTCCCCAATGCTCTATTTAACTCAATGTAATCCATGTGCAATGTTTTAAATAGTTCAGATGGTTCTAGGAACCTCCCTCTTATTCATCTCTCTTAACCTTGTTTATGCAAAGTAAACACTGGTTGAAAAAAAATTTTTCCAGTATGAATTAAAAAAAAAAAAAAAAATCTCAAGTATGAATTGAATTTAAAAAAAAATTTCAAGTATGAATTAAATTACAGCCATTGGGCCACAATTGTCATAGTGTCTATTAACCAATTATTAACCAACTCAGTCCTCTCCCCTGTAGACACTTGACAATCATGTGGCTCAATTCAGCTACCCATAAGATCAATAATTTAGGTAGAAACCTTTCATCGCCCATTTTTGTTTTTCTGTTTGCGATGCTATGTTTTTATAGCCTTTAAGTTTTTTATCTATTAGTTGTTGCGGTTCAGTTTCAGCCAATAGGTGTATTTTAGCTTTATTGCGTTGAATTACAACCGCTATCTTGGCTGCTTCATCTGCTAGCCTGTTCTGGATTGACACGTTATCAAGGCCATCAATTTGGGCTTCACATTTACAAATGGTTAACGCTTTTGGTAGTTTAGATGTGCTAAGACTGAGGAGCCTGCCAAGTCTGTTTACAGTTTCCTGAAAGGTACTTCGGCTTCAGGTGTCCAATTCGATTGATCATTCATTGACATTGGCTTGAGGTCAAAATCTAACAGCCAGGCTCGGCAGTGATTGCACAATCCTAAAAATAACATCATTTGTTTTTTCGCGCTACTGCAGAATTCTCAGTTAACCTAATTTATCAGCACGATCTAAACAATTGACTCATTATTCAAAACAGGAAACCAAATTAGCTTTTATAAACTCTACATTAAAACATATCTTCAAAACAAACCAAATGTTATGTCAATAAAAATGTGAAATAAAGATACTTAGGATAAACGTGATATATTCAAAGTCTAAAATCAAGGATTAAGCTTATCTTGGGAGAATGGTAATCATGTATCGTAAATTCAAGAATAACGAATAACCCATTTCTAAAACCCCATGCTATTACTGTTACCGTTACTATTACTGTATCAAAAACAGTTTACGTTCCGCAATCAATCCAAAGTTAGAGTTACAATTCTCCCAGTATAATAATTTACACTTGGCAAATGCCAATATTTGCTTATGAACAATTTTTGTCAGTTCCCATTTTAATCAGTAAATTGAATTTTGCAGTGGCATTAATATATCGCGCAATGTTCCACTCAAGATTACAAAATTGGAATTTGTCTTTGTTTTGGAATTTCTTTAGAGCTGACAAAAATGTCTTTTCACCTTCTTTGGGTCACTGTTGAAGATCCATCAACATGTAATCCAAAAATTATGATTCCACTACGCAATTATAATCTATTCAATTAATTGTTTTTAGTCAAATACAGTATCTCAATAGGCCTAGGGCATATTTTGGGTAAATTTTGTAATCAATTTAAATTTCTATTTTAAATTTGAATTTTCCATATCACAGTGTGTTGTCCACATAAGTCAAAATCAGACTTTTTTACCCAGGCAAAGTTTTTCATTTGAATGGGAGGGTATTGTGGGACAGATATACTCTTTTAAGCAATCTTTTTTATTCCACTATGACTTCTCGTCTATTCTTTAACACCTAAGTAAACACTACCTCTTATAGCATTCAATTCGAATTTTAATTCCAATCATTTTCGACTGACATCCATATAATTTATAATGGAGGATAATTCAGCAGTCCAGAGGAGAACAAAGAATGTTTTTTCGTGCACTAAAAAACATCCATTCGTATGTCACTCCAGGTTGGTAGAATTATCTGCTTTCCGTGTGAATTTTTAGAACGTTTTTTAATCCCAACTTTTGATTTGTTATTATTTATACACTCCCTGTAACAACTTATTTCCCTAGTTTAGACTACTTCTGTCATTCTTAAAAAGCGGCAAGTTTAAAATTGCTCTAACGTCTGCTAAAACTTTTTTTCATCAGCTATTAATATTTATTCATTTTGTGACATATACCAAACCGCTGCTCCTTCCTCAACAGGAGTTTATTAACCAACATTTGGACCGCTCTTTATCTATAAGACTTGCATTGATATCTATTATCATTCCCAAGAATTAATGGAAAGTCTTTTTGACAGTTCTTACTGTATTTTGCCATGTTGTTCAAAATCTAATTTAGTCAATCTATTTATTATGTCATTATGTGTGATTCCTTTTCTCTTTAAATCTGCCAATAATGAGTACATTTCTCTATTTCTGAATCACCTTCTTCATTGTAAATTTTTATAACGTAATACTCTTTTAAATCTAGCCGAATAATTTTCTCCATCTTACTTTGAATGTTAAGAACTAGTTCAAAGATTAATACGTCAGATTACTCTACTTACTTGGAGTAAATATTATTATTTGTTTCTTATTAGCTCGATACATCTAAAAGTTGGTCATTTTTCACCTGAATTCAGAATAATTTACTTTCAAATAATATTTTGAACAATATCTATTCTTGAATGAAGAACATTTCTAACAATCTAATTTTCTTTTTATCAAATATACTAGCTCTTTGCTTAAAATAAATCTGTTAAGTTTGTTTTCAAATAGCTCTATCAACAGTTGATCTTTTCCTTTTTCAAAACATTAACTATTTTCTTTCTCTTTTAGCCATTCTCTTATTTTCTTTTAAGAGCGTTCTATAATTTTCAATTTAGCTCAATAGTCTATTTTTTATCTCTAATGAGATTCCATTTCAAAATTCATATCCTAAATAGTACAAGGGAAAGGCTGGAATATTCCCAGCTGCAATTACAACCTTCCCTTATAATTAATTTGGGCAAAAACCCAGCGGATGCCGTCGAGGACCCCATGTTGCAAATAGGGGCCACCGAAGGGCCGCACTCCACATGTTGAAAAACTTCTAGGTTTTTCCGATTTTGCACAATAAACGGTCAGCTATTCACAAACAATTCCCTAGCTTATCGACGCTTGTCTCACACGCCCAAAACCTTCTCAACCCTACTTTCTTAATTCCTTTTTTTCACTCCGGACGTCCACCAAACAACCAAACACATTCGCCACCCATCTTTACTTAGACTTACGGTTACCTTCTTTAATACAACTTACTCAAACTTTCAACAGCACAATTCACCAATTATCACTATGGACATGAAAAATCATGAAAGAAAGACACAACGCAGCCTCATAATCAGTCACATGACAACAACCATAGTTATCCACAATGACTTATCATACCAGACAGTACAAAATACAAATCAAAGTCACCGTACATTCTACTAGTGGCTCACCCCAGACAAAAAAATAAACAAACTATTTGAGCTCAAAGACAAACTGTCAACACAGATACACAGAAATTCCTATTTTCGACCGAATTCCCCTTTCGTTTTTCTCTTTGTCTGTTGCTTCTTCATCAACAATTCTTTCTTCAGTTTGGCCATATTTTCTTCATTTTTCAATGTGGGGTCGAATGCATGTTTTTTTTACCCATTTTCCTAAGTAACAACAACTTTTCTGGCTTCATTTGTTGCATGAATTTAACATCAGGATGTTCTTTTATCATTTTTTCTTTTGGTTTTTATCAGTTTTCAAACGTAACGCTTTTACGTTTTATTTACGTCGCCTATGTAGTCTCTTAGTTGTTTTGTGTTCAGTTTTGGTCGCCTATGTTTTATTGCCGTGCACGGACTTTTCACTTTTGCTTTTTATCACGCTATTATGTTTGCTTTACCTTGTCTCTGACTCCGGGTTCGGACGTTTTTATAACTTTTTATGGCTCGGTACTTCGGCCCGCTTTCCGCAATATTTTGTCTTTACTTCGCAAAATATCGCCTGTGTGTTAGTCCTCAGTACTTCGAGGATTACTGTTTACGTAACGTTTTTAGACCCTTTAAACGCACGCAATTCGTCACACAATAGTTCAGTACTTCGAACTAGGATGGTTTAAATTTCAACGGTTTACTTAACGGATGTTCCGTACTTCGAACAATTATGAGTCAGTACTTCGACTTCACAATTCAATCCGCCCCGTATTTAAACCCGAAAGCGTCAACAACTTAATTAAACTTTATCCTACCTCACTCCGTCCTGCCCTGGTTCGTCTGGGACCTGTCACCGGCAATCCGGGTCGTCGCAGGAACAAAGGCGCAGCCGTCCGTTCATGAGAAAAAGGTCGTAAATATCCCGGCGGCGTCCGTTGGCCCCGCGGCGGTCCGGATGAATGCGGATTTTTAGGTCCCGGGTTTCAGCACCAAAGAAATGTTGGGTCTAATCTTACTACTGTACTAAGAAAATAATAAAAGACCTGAGGGAGGACGGAGAGAGGAACAGAAAGGAGACAGAGACAAGGTTTTACTCTGTCAGGAGAAAAAGGTTGATGCGAGCTCGTGGCTCGCAACAAGCTTCTCTGACTTTCATCCTGAGGAGTGCAGCTTTTATTGAGGGCTTGTTGATGAGCAAAATACAGTTACAACACTTGTTGTCCAACGTGGCAGGTTCGGTCGGGCAAATTCCTTATTCTAGTCAGTGATTGAACAGTCACACTTCCCGATTAAACCTTCCTGATTGAATTACCTGAGCAGGCAAGATAACATTGTTTTAAACACACATTTGTACTCATAGTACTGTAGCTTGGTGGAAAGGTACTGAGACGTTGTGTGATGAATCAATATATGTGTGTGCTTCTATCAATCAGCAGAATGTGAACAATGACCTGTAAGCACATGACGATGGCTAAAACTGTATTCTTCATAATAGCTTGGGAGTGCGCGTATAATAGCTGTGGAAGAGCAAACTGGCATAATACTGTATATTTGGCACCCAAAAACAAGCTTATCTTACAATAACACACATCCTGAGATCATTACATTCCTTAAGATACTTAGAAATATCCGCATATGACATATATAAATTTTGTTTCATTTAATGTGAATGGCTTCCGATCGCAGGCAAAGAGAACTGAAATTATGGAATACATCACCAAATTAAAGGCAGACCTCTTCTTCATGCAAGAATCACATCTAGCCAAATCCGAAGAGAAATATCTTAAACACTCAAATTTTAACTTGATGTATTCAGCCAGCTATAACAGCAGACAAAGAGGAGTATCAATATTAATAAATAAAAGAATCTCATACACATTAAATAGTGCAATTGCAGACCCGGAAGGTAGATTCATAATAGTACAAGCTACCATAAGTAATAAACTGTTCACATTAGTGAACATATATGCCCCAAACAACGAGGATACACAGTTCTTCCACAATATCTTTGGTAAACTGAGTGACATGTCAGTGAACTCAACAATTATTATAGGAGGGGACTTTAACACTACACTTGATCCAAGTATAGATAGCTCCAATTATAAACTCACTAAATAGTCACAAACTGCAAGAACCATTAGGAAATATATGGACGATTTTGGCTTAAAGAGCATACGACACCAGAAAAAAAGTCTTAAATGGCATTATTATGTGAATTAGAATCATATTTTGAGACGATTCGACTATATACAACAATTTAGCAAAGCGCAGATGACGAGAAATTAGTCTTTTAATCTGCCGGTTAGCCACGCCTACAATTATAGGGCTTTAGCGTCCCCAACAGGTGGATGACGTCAGCGGTAGACTAGGCTCATCGGTTTTACTATTCAGCCCATTGAGGGGGAATTGTTCAGAACGAGGAAAACGAGACGAAGAGAGCTGCAAAATGTCATTGTTTCAGTCTCTCTACTCCCAATATTTTTACAGGATATTCTTTTTATCCAAGTATTTTCCCCAATAGCTATATAAATGGCTTGAGAAGGACCAGTCAGCCCGTCGAGGGGGAACTATTCACAATGAGGAAAACGCGACGAAGAGAGCGGCAAAATGTCATTGTTTCTGTCTCTTTACTTCAATATTTTTACAGGATATTCTTTTTATCCAAGTATTTTCCCCCAATAGCTATATAAATGGCTTGAGAGGGACCAGTCAGCCCGTCGAGGGGGAACTATTCACAATGAGGAAAACGCGACGAAGAGAGCGGCAAAATGTCATTGTTTCTGTCTCTTTACTTCAATATTTTTACAGGATATTCTTTTTACCCAAGTACTTTCCCCAATTGCTAAATAAATGGCATGGTCATGACAAATAACTTGTGCTAAATGGAATATAAAATAATAAAAATCCATTTATTCAAGACGACATGGCAAAATTACTCCATAATGGTCAAAACAGTCGACTTTACCTTTACTGTCACACCTGCCGAACGATATTTTATGACACCTAAATCGGACATATGTCATTTCCCTTCCCCGGCTTCGGAGAATGTAAACAGAGCAGAAGGAGTGACAGCTAGCCGACATGCTAACCCGAACCGACGGATGTTTCAAAGTCTTCGAAGTGGAAAATCACACATAACTAGCCTGGATTATTTGACATGACGACCCGGTTGTCGAGTTTCTTTGCGGATCGGCAAACTGCCCGGCGGAGAGCAATTTACAGTTCGTTCCCTGGAGGAGGGTGGCTGGAATTATTGTGTAGCTAACGTGCTAACAGCTAACTGCTAATGAGCGTGAGGATAGCTTTTTACATGCCTATCAATGATCAAACGTAAGTAGTCCTTTATTTAAAGGAATTTTATAGTGTTTACTTTGTAATCACTGTATTCGTATTTGACATAATACAAAACAAGATGTTTACTCACTTCCTTGTAAGTCCAATGGTCCCACAGTAAATATCCACGGTGAATGGGAACCTTTTGAAACTCTAAAAAGGCGCATACGCCTCTCCCGCATACAGAATGATTTTTCTGCAGCCGTTTGGCTGGCGTGATGCAAAAATAAAAGTATTAATCCGCAAAATCAGCTGAATCCTTCGTCCTCATACACAACAGTACACTGTAGCGTGAAGAGGACGTCTTCTACCGTACACGTCACAGCGCCCTCCTCCTCAATGCGAGACCGAAGCCGGAAGTCACTCATTTTCCTGGCGCGGGATTCAAAAAACTAAATAAATATAGCGATCGCTTCCACACACATCCAAGCGGTCCATATCATTCAGGAGCATAAAATACCGCGTGTATTATGAAATAAACATGCTTTTTTGTGTCACAAGCACTTTAAGTGACGTCTGGAGAGCAAAACATTTAACAAAAAGGGAATATACCTTTCAATCCCTAGCCCATGGTTCGTGCTCAAGAATCGATTTTTTTCTAGCGAATAATTCCGCTATTAATAATATTTCGCCAAGAATACATCCAATAATCATCAGTGATCATGCACCAATTTCTTTAGCCCTTAAAACTGACTCCCGCACGATACCCCACGCAACCTGGCGCTGTAATGATTCCTTATTAGATGACCCAGCATTTGATACATTCGTTAAGAAAGAATGGAAAGACTTTATGGAACTTAACGATTCCCCAAACATCTCACCGTCATTGCTTTGGGAAACAGGAAAATGCGTAATTCGAGGCAAGATTATCTCATATTCATCATATTAAAAAAAAACAAGAACAGAAGTTGGAAAACGAATTAGAAATGAAAATCAAACAACTGACGGAGGAATTCGCCAATAATCCCACAGACAATACCACAAAAGAGCTTTTCAGCGCCAAAGAACGGCTCAATAGTATTCTGTCTAAAAAAACTCAGTTTCTGTTACAACAACTACGATATACCAATTTTGAGCATAATAACAAATCCGGGAAATATTTAGCAAACCAAATCGAACGTAACAAAGAAAAAACATTAATTACAACAATACAAGATTCAGCCGGCATAATAACACAATCACCAGAAAAAATTAACGAAACTTTCTATAGCTACTACAAAAACTTATACTCGGGGACAAACGATCATAATGAAGACATTGACCTATTCGTTAATAATCTTGACATCCCCCAAATAACTTTAGAAAGCCAACAATTGCTAGATACCCCACTTACCCTCGCTGAATTATGGAATGCCGTAAAGGACATGCCAATAGGTCGCGCACCGGGGCCCGACGGGTTCTCGACATCATATTTTAAACACTTTTGGAATATGCTGGCACCACTTTTCTATAGAATGGGTCAAGAAATCAGTGCCAAGGGTCAAATTAGAGACAATCTGAACACTGCAGTAATCAAACTACTGCCAAAAGAAGGGAAAGACCTAACCCAACCAGCAAACTATACACCAATATCCTTAATGAATACAGATATTAAAATTATTGCAAAGGCTTTAGCTACTAGATTAAAACAAACTCTTCCCACTATACAGTGCCTTGCAAAAGTATTCGGCCCCCTTGAATCTTGCAACCTTTCGCCACATTTCAGGCTTCAAACATAAAGATATGAAATTTAATTTTTTTGTCAAGAATCAACAACAAGTGGGACACAATCGTGAAGTGGAACAACATTTATTGGATAATTTAAACTTTTTTAACAAATAAAAAACTGAAAAGTGGGGCATGCAATATTATTCGGCCCCTTTACTTTCAGTGCAGCAAATTCACTCCAGAAGTTCAGTGAGGATCTCTGAATGATCCAATGTTGTCCTAAATGACCGATGATGATAAATAGAATCCACCTGTGTGTAATCAAGTCTCCTTGATGCACCTGCTCTGTGATAGTCTCAGGGTTCTGTTTGAAGTGCAGAGAGCATTATGAAAACCAAGGAACACACCAGGCAGGTCCGAGATACTGTTGTGGAGAAGTTTAAAGCCGGATTTGGATAAAAAAAGATTTCCCAAGCTTTAAACATCTCAAGGAGCACTGTGCAAGCCATCATATTGAAATGGAAGGAGCATCAGACCACTGCAAATCTACCAAGACCCGGCCGTCCTTCCAAACTTTCTTCTCAAACAAGGAGAAAACTGATCAGAGATGCAGCCAAGAGGCCCATGATCACTCTGGATGAACTGCAGAGATCTACAGCTGAGGTGGGAGAGTCTGTCCATAGGACAACAATCAGTCGTACACTGCACAAATCTGGCCTTTATGGAAGAGGGGCAAGAAGAAAGCCATTTCTCAAAGATATCCATAAAAAGTCTCGTTTAAAGTTTGCCACAAGCCACCTGGGAGACACACCAAACATGTGGAAGAAGGTGCTCTGGTCAGATGAAACCAAAATTGAACTTTTTGGCCACAATGCAAAACGATATTTTTGGCGTAAAAGCAACACAGCTCATCACCCTGAACACACCATCCCCACTGTCAAACATGGTGGTGGCAGCATCATGGTTTGGGCCTGCTTTTCTTCAGCAGGGACAGGGAAGATGGTTAAAATTGACGGGAAGATGGATGCAGCCAAGTACAGGAACATTCTGGAAGAAAACCTGTTGGTATCTGCACAAGACCTGAGACTGGGACGGAGATTTATCTTCCAACAGGACAATGATCCAAAACATAAAGCCAAATCTACAATGGAATGGTTCAAAAATAAACGTATCCAGGTGTTAGAATGGCCAAGTCAAAGTCCAGACCTGAATCCAATCGAGAATCTGTGGAAAGAGCTGAAGACTGCTGTTCACAAACACTCTCCATCCAACCTCACTGAGCTCGAGCTGTTTTGCAAGGAAGAGTGGGCAAGAATGTCAGTCTCTCGATGTGCAAAACTGATAGAAACATACCCCAAGCGACTTGCAGCTGTAATTGGAGCAAAAGGTGGCGCTACAAAGTATTAACGCAAGGGGGCCGAATAATATTGCACGCCCCACTTTTCAGTTTTTTATTTGTTAAAAAAGTTTAAATTATCCAATAAATTTTGTTCCACTTCACGATTGTGTCCCACTTGTTGTTGATTCTTGACAAAAAATTAAACTTTTATATCTTTATGTTTGAAGCCTGAAATGTGGCGAAAGGTTGCAAGGTTCAAGGGGGCCGAATACTTTTGCAAGGCACTGTAATTCATAAAGACCAGACCGGCTTTATTAAAGGACGTAACTCTACAAACAATATAAGACGCTTGTTAAATCTTATTAATATTGCACAGAATTATAAACAGAAAGCAATTATCCTCTCTTTGGACGCAGAAAAAGCATTTGACAAAGTCAACTGGTTTTTTCTCTTCAAAGTTTTGGGAAAATTTGGCTTCGGTGAGCCATTTATCCGCTGGATAAAAATATTCTACAACGCCCCAAAAGCCACTGTAAACACAAACGGGGTCATTTCACAAAGTTTCTGTCTTCAAAGGGGAACTCGACAAGGCTGTCCACTCTCACCCCTATTATTCGCTCTATTAATTGAACCATTAGCAATTGCAATAAGACAAAACGCTAATATCAAAGGGATCTGCTCGCACACATCGGAACACAAAATTAACTTATACGCAGACAATATACTTTTATATCTAGAAAAACCAGAATCCTCCCTACATGAGACTTTTGAACTAATAAAGACATTTTCACAAATATCAGATTATGCTATAAATTGGTCAAAATCAATTATAATGCCCTTATCAACAAACTCATGGAATCCTGCAAATCAAAATCACAATATTCCAATAGGGAATATAAAGTATCTTGGAATCAACATTTCACCAAAACTTACAGAATTAACTAAACTAAACCATACACCCCTCCTAGCAAAAATATGTGAAGATTTGACACACTGGAATAATCTACCCATCTCACTTTTGGGCCGGATAGCAACAGTCAAAATGAAAGTATTACCACAAATAAACTATTTGTTCTCAGTGATCCCCTTTAAACCCACTCAAAAATGGTTTCAAGACCTAGACTCAGCTGTCACAAAATTCTACTTTAAAAACAAGAAAAACAGAATTAGCCTTGCCAAATTGCAAAGAAATAAACCAGAGGGGGGTCTAGAGGCCCCTAATTTCCAACACTATTATATAGCAAATCAAATACAATATCTTATTAGGTGGTTATATCTTAACACTAAACAACAGTCATGGCTAGAATTAGAGCAAACAGACTGCAACCAAATACAATTGGCAAACCTCCCCTTTATTAGTTCTAGTATTAAGTACCATAGCTGCTTCAAAAACCCAATGATAGCATGTACCTTGAAAGCCTGGTGGAGAGGTATGGAAATTACGCAATCACAACAAGCCCCGTGTAAATTCTCACCAATCTGGCACAACCCAGACTTTGGAGTTAATAAAATTCCTATTTATTTCAGCACATGGGATGATACGGGAATAAACCAGTTACAGCATTTGTTTAAAGATAATACATTCATGTCATATGAAAAAATATGACAAGATTTCCAGATCAAAGGGGTCAATTTCCTTCAATACAATAAAATCAGGACAGCCATCAGAAGCAAATTTCCATCACTAACGGGTACGTTAGACCCACCACCTTTCGTAAATAAAATAATAAGTATACATCCTCAACAAAAAAAAATACTTTCAAAAGTATATAAAGCCCTCTCATGTAACAACTCTACTTGCCTACCAATCGAAAAATGGAATAACGAAATTTCGGTAAGATTAGATAATAACTATTGGTCCAACATCTGTAAAAATACATTTATAATGACAAAGAATAAGAACCTTCAGCTTATACAGTTCAAAATACTGCACAGATGGCATATTACTCAATCTAAAATGCACAAAATGGGGTTCTCCCAATCCGATAAATGTACAAGCTGCAACGAAGATACTTCAGATACATACTTTCATGCTCTTTGGCAATGTAAACCAATACAAGATTTCTGGGCACAGGTAACGAAGAAACTCTCTTTCCTATTGAACTGCAGGATTCCATTGTCTCCAACTCTGTCTGCTTGGCGATCTGAATACAGTGAATATCTCTATCCATCAAACCCGTCCACTACTAGCAAGTCTAACGATAGCCAAAAAAAACAATATTATTGAATTGGAAAAACAAACAAAACATTAGCATTAACCAATGGCTAAATCTAATTGTTATGTCCTCTGGTCTTATGTTGACTACTTTTTGGGTTTAATTTCTTTCTAAGGTTGTATATTGTTCATCCGTCCACAGGATGTCGCTATTCTAACTCAGAATCTTAAGTTTTTCTTTGGTATTGCTGTTTGCGCTCGGCTTCCCCTAGTGGCGACTTGCTGTAAGCAGCAGGCAGAAAGAACTTTTTATTTCAGTTGGAAAAGAGGCCTTGAGGTGTTAAGACGTTACACACCTCCTCTGCACCATACATCGTTGGGAACCCTTGACAAAACAAAATCTGTAAGTTTGTACGTTTTAACAATGGGTTAGATGTAATTTTGGTGTGTCTATTCTGTTATTTTGTTGTTATTTATGTATGTTTCAGTTTTACCACACACACACACACACACACGCGCACACGTTCACGCGAAGAAATAAATGAGAGGAAGGAGTTTGGGCCTCCATTTTTCTTTGTTGGTTTAGCTCGCTGCCAAAGTCGAGTAGCCATACGCTCGGCTGAGGGCAGAAGAGTAAAAAGATTTTCAACACATCAAGCACCCAAGATGTCTCAGCAAGAAGTTTCACCACCTATCAGCCAAGTGGTCACCAGGTCGGAGGCCAGTCATTCTCATTCTTCACGCCGGTCCAGAACGAGTCAAGCTGCTGCACAAGCACGAGCAGACGCCGAAGCTGCCTACGCCAGAGCACGGTACGCCAAACGCCAAATCGACATGGAGGTCGAGAAGGCACGCATCGAGGCAACACTACACGCTCTGAAGACGGAAGGTGAAGCAGAAGCAGCGCTCGCCGCAGCTAAAGTTTGGGAGGCGACTTTCGAAGAAGAGGAGCGCGCCAAAGTCGACCTCAGCGAGCAAGGGGTATTTTCCAAGACACCCCCCTCCATCAGGCGTGCACAAGAGTATGTGCATGCTCACTTTGACGACCAGCGTGTGCAAGCAGATGGCACACAAACGCCAAACACTGAGCACCTGGTTAGGCACAATGACTCTCAACAACCAGAAAATAGCCCAAAATCAGCTGGTGCTTTTCCACATGTGCGTCACATCGACATCGCTGACGAAGAGCATCTCCAATCTCATCGTGCGAGAACGGACATCTCACACCAGCCTACACCTTCAGCAACCCCACAAAGTGAACTGTCCAATTTAGCAGCCTATCTAGCACGGCGTGATCTGCTGACATCGGGGTTCAAGGTTTTCGACAACCGGCCAGAGTCCTACCTGTCCTGGAAGTCCATGTTCTGCAACGCGACGGAAGGCCTCAATCTCAAGCCCAGCGAAGAGCTCGACCTTCTCACCAAGTGGCTCGGCGGGGAGTCTCTTCAACACGCTCAGAGGATCAGGGCGGTCCACGTGAGTAATCCGCAGGCAGGTCTCCAGCGTCTGTGGCAGCGGCTAGACAAGACTTATGGCTCTCCAGAGGTAATTGAATCCTCACTCTTCCAACGGTTGCAGACTTTTCCAAGAATCTCCAACAAAGACACTCACTTACTGCAGGAGCTTGCTGATCTTCTGTTAGAGCTATCGTATGCCAAAAGTGAAAGTTATTTGCCGGGTCTTAGCTTTCTCGACACACCAAGGGGCATAAACCCGATAGTTGAAAAACTCCCATATGGACTCCAGGAGTCATGGGTTACACAAGGTACCAAATACAAAAGGGAAAACGGTGCAGTCTATCCACCTTTTTCGTATTTTGTGCGGTTCGTAAATGACTACGCTGAAATGAGAACAGACCCTAGCTTTATGTTACAGTGTTCAAACGTAATAAATCCAAGGGTTGACAAGACATCAGTAAGACGAGACAAATACAGAGTTCCATTGGCGGTGAATAAAATAGAGATCAGTCCGGCTAAATTGACAGCACTCGATCCAGACAAACAATGTCCTATCCACCAAAAACCACATTCACTCGTCAAATGCAGGGGGTTTAGAATGAAAACACTAGACGAAAGAAAGAACATTCTCAAAGAGCACGCCATTTGTTTTAAATGTTGTGCGTCCACAAATCACAGGGCTCGAGACTGTAAAGCTATTATCCAATGCTCAGAATGTGATAGCGATGCTCATGTGTCTGCCATGCATGTCGGTCCACCTCCATGGACACCTCAAGACTTTAATCCCCCAACCCAGAGTCACGGCGGGGAGTCTGAGGGCCCAAATCCTGTGAACACAGCCAGTTGCACAGAAGTATGTGGGCAAGGCGTAAAAGGAAAATCATGCTCAAAGATCTGTTTAGTTAATGTATATCGCCGAACTTCTCCAGAAAAGAAAAAGAGGGTATATGCCATGTTGGATGATCAGAGCAATTC
Source organism: Corythoichthys intestinalis (assembly GCF_030265065.1). NCBI lineage: Eukaryota > Metazoa > Chordata > Actinopteri > Syngnathiformes > Syngnathidae > Corythoichthys > Corythoichthys intestinalis. Next base: position 2,536,083 of record NW_026651595.1, on the reverse strand, counting down.
ATCCTTAGCCAGATCTGCGTTTTTTGACATGTTTAATGTGCAAGGTACCATATTCCCATACACCATGAGAACATGTGCAGGTTTATCAGAGACACAAGGTCGTAAAGCTGATGGCTTTGTTGTAGAAGATGTAGATGGTAAGGTCTCCATGATGCTGCCTACAATAACAGAATGTGATCAGATTCCAGATAATAGAGACGAAATTCCCAGCCCTGAGGTAGCAGCAGCTCACCCTCATTTGCGATCAATCGCTTCACAGATTCCTCCTCTCGACCCATCGGCAGACATTCTTCTGCTCCTGGGAAGGGACATCATTCAGGCTCATAAAGTTCGTGGTCAGGTAAATGGGCCAAACAATGCACCTCATGCCCAGCGTCTCGATTTAGGATGGGTTGTCATAGGTGATGTCTGTCTCTCTGGAGCTCATAAACCCACATTGAACTCATTTAAGACGAACGTTCTAAACAGTGGACGTCCCACGTTCCTCAGTCCTTGCGAAAACACAATCGTTATCAAAGAGAAATACACCAAAAACGATCCACTAAACACACAAGCGGAACTAGGACAACATATTTTCCAACAAACAACAAATGACGACAAAGTTGCACTTTCGGCAGAAGATGCGTTGTTCCTAGACATTATGCACAACAACTTTGCTAAAGATGAGGCGAATAACTGGGTAGCTCCACTTCCATTCCGCTCACCTAGGCGGCGCCTACCTGACAATCGGGAGCAGGCCTACAATCGTTTAATGTCGCTCCGCAAAACGCTGAGAAGAAAACCTGAAATGAGAGCGCATTACGCTGAGTTTATGGAGAAAATATTCAGCAAGGGCCATGCCGAACCAGCGCCCGCACTGGCGCCAGATCAAGAGTGCTGGTATCTCCCTAGTTTTGGCGTTTACCACCCGCAAAAGCCAGAAAAAATTAGGGTAGTCTTTGATTCGAGTGCTCAACTTGACAATGTTTCTCTCAATGACGTGCTCCTCAAGGGACCAGATCTTAACAACACTCTCGTAGGAGTTCTGATGCGGTTTAGGTCCGACCCATACGCCGTTATGGCAGATGTGGAGCATATGTTTCACAACTTTGTAGTACGAGAAGACCACCGTAACTACCTTCGTTTCTTGTGGTTCCAAAATCATGACCTTGATGGAAAAGTGCAAGAATTTAGGATGACTGTCCATGTGTTTGGTAATTGTCCTTCCCCATCAGTCGCCATCTTTGGACTGAAAAGAACAGCCATAGAAGGAGAAATGGAATTTGGCAGTGACGCAAAAGAATTCATTGAACGGCACTTCTATGTAGATGATGGGCTAAAGTCATTCTCTTCCATAGAGCAGGCCATTGATGTTCTTAGTAGGGCACAGAAGATGCTGGCTCAGTGTAACATACGCCTGCACAAAATCTCATCCAATTGTCCTCTCATAACAGGAGCCTTTCCAACCGAAGATCGTGCTGTAGGCATGCAAGGTCTTGACATTGGGCAGACTACCCCACCAATGCAGCGCAGTTTGGGCTTAGGATGGGAGCTGTCGACTGACCAATTCAAGTTCCAAGTAAGAGTAAATGAAAGGCCGTTCACAAAAAGGGGAGTTCTGTCAGTTATCAACAGTGTGTTCGACCCACTTGGTTTTGCTATTCCAGTAATCGTAGGGGGTAGAACCATACTCAGAGACATTTCCACAAATGTTTCAGAGTGGGACACTGAACTGCCAAAAGACAAATTAGAACAGTGGCAAAAGTGGAAAAGTTCCCTCGAACACCTACAACATCTTGAAATTCCCAGAATGTACACTTCAATACCGCTGTCTGCAGCCCAAAGAATAGAGATTGACGTTTTTTGTGATGCTTCCACAAAAGGCGTAGGTGCTGTAGCATACCTCAAACTCACAAATGAGGACGGACACAGCGAAGTGGGATTCCTCCTCGGCAAAGCACGTTTAGCTCCTAAACCAGACATCACCATACCCCGACTTGAACTCTGTGCAGCAGTCCTGGCCGTGGAAGTAGCAGAGTTGGTTCTAGAGGAGCTGGATGTCACAGTCGATCAGGTGAATCTTTACACAGACTCAAAGGTAGTGCTTGGGTACATCTCAAACATGAAGAGACGCTTTCACGTTTATGTGCACAACAGAGTCGAACGCATCAGGCGCTTTGCACAAACTCACCAGTGGCATTACGTGCCCACACACTTAAATCCGGCAGACCATGCCACACGAACGTTGCCCGCTGAGCAGCTCTCCAGCTCCACCTGGCTCAGAGGCCCAGCTTTCCTCTCCAGGTTGGACCAAAGTCAAGTTCGAAGTCAAACCTTCGATCTCATAGACCCAGAGACTGACTGTGAGTTGCGTCCTGAGGTAACAACTTGCACTACCACCCTATCAAAAGGCCAGTTTAATAGTGCCAGATTTGAAAGGTTTTCAAGTTGGAAGGTGCTGCAAAAGGCTATTGCCAAACTCCAACATATAGCTCAATCATTCAAGAACAACTCTGAGGTTTCCTGTCGTGGCTGGCACAACTGCAACAAACATTTAACTGAAAAGTCACTGCAACTAGCCAAGACCACGATCATTCGCACCGTTCAAAGAGAGGTCTTCGCAGAAGATATTGGATGCATTGAAAAAGGCACAGCTCTAAAAAACTCAAGTCCACTCAGCAAACTGAATCCATTTGTTGACACGCAAGGGCTCCTTAAAGTTGGAGGCCGACTAAAGAAAGCACAGTTGTCTGCAGAAGAAACCAATCCCATACTAATCCCTGGAAAGCATCATCTTGCTCAGCTCATAATAAGACACTTTCACGAAAAATTATGTCACCAGGGAAGGCATTTCACGGAGGGAGCAGTCAGAGCAGGGGGCTTTTGGATTGTGGGAGGAAAAAGAGCAGTAAGCAGTGTGATTTTCAAGTGCATCACATGCCGCAAATTAAGGGGCAGGCAACCTGAACAGATAATGGCTGAACTTCCTGAGGACAGGCTGTCCACGGACCCTCCTTTCACAAATGTAGGCCTTGATGTGTTCGGTCCCTGGTCCGTTACAGTGAGAAAAACGCGTGGTGCTAATGCAGATGCTAAAAGATGGGCAGTCATATTCACCTGCATGAGTACACGTGCAATTCATATTGAAGTGATTGAGTCAATGGACACATCGTCATTCATTAATGCACTGCGTCGTTTCTTTGCCATCCGAGGTGGTGCCAAACTCTTGAGATCCGATTGTGGGACAAATTTTGTGAGTGCCTGCAAAGAGCTCCAAATAGACAAACTAGGCTGTCACAATGACAAAATAGGCACATTCTTGAAAGACAGTGCGTGCAAATGGCAGTTTAATCCTCCACATGCATCCCATATGGCTGGTTCCTGGGAACGCATGATCGGCGTCACCCGAAAAATCCTCAATGCAATGCTCCTTGAACATCCATATGGGAAGCTCACACATGAAGTACTCGTGACATTGTTAGCTGAAGTCACCGCAATTGTAAATGCACGCCCGCTAACGGCTGTTTCTACAGATCCCGAAAACCCAGTCATTCTTACTCCTGCGATGCTACTCACGCAAAAGGTTGGCACACCACCGATTCCACCAGGGCAGTTTCAGACCAGTGACCTATTCAAAGCCCAATGGAAGCGCGTGCAGTACTTAGCTAATGTTTTCTGGAGTCGTTGGCAGAAAGAATACATCGCAGGCTTGCAGGTTCGTCGCAAGTGGAAAATAAAAAAGCCGAACCTTCAAATAGGCGACGTTGTTTTAATGAGGGAGTCTCTGGAACATAGGAATAATTGGCCACTCGGACTGATCACAAAATCTTTCCCAAGTGAGGACGGTAATGTCAGAAAAGTTGAGGTTAAGATTTTCCGAAACGGCGAGAATAGGTTTTACATTCGCCCAATTCGTGAAGTTGTGCTTTTGATGTCTAAGGATAGCATGTAAAACGAGTTATTGTTGTGTATCGTTCATTAGTTAAGAGCTGACATCTTGCAGATGTCAGGCGGGGAGTGTTATGTCCTCTGGTCTTATGTTGACTACTTTTTGGGTTTAATTTCTTTCTAAGGTTGTATATTGTTCATCCGTCCACAGGATGTCGCTATTCTAACTCAGAATCTTAAGTTTTTCTTTGGTATTGCTGTTTGCGCTCGGCTTCCCCTAGTGGCGACTTGCTGTAAGCAGCAGGCAGAAAGAACTTTTTATTTCAGTTGGAAAAGAGGCCTTGAGGTGTTAAGACGTTACACACCTCCTCTGCACCATACATCGTTGGGAACCCTTGACAAAACAAAATCTGTAAGTTTGTACGTTTTAACAATGGGTTAGATGTAATTTTGGTGTGTCTATTCTGTTATTTTGTTGTTATTTATGTATGTTTCAGTTTTACCACACACACACACACACACACGCGCACACGTTCACGCGAAGAAATAAATGAGAGGAAGGAGTTTGGGCCTCCATTTTTCTTTGTTGGTTTAGCTCGCTGCCAAAGTCGAGTAGCCATACGCTCGGCTGAGGGCAGAAGACTAATCATTGAATATATAACATTAGAGAAAATATCTGCCAAACAGACAAATAAAATGGACAAATACGAACAACAGTGGGAAACGGTCGCAAGAATGATGAACATAGAATAAGGATTCTCTCTCACCTGCGAAGGAATGCCACAAAAATAATAAAAATGTATACATAAATTGAGCATACATTGCACTACCCTCCCCTCACACCCCCATCACGGTGCTTGGTGATGGCTGCCAGTCGGGAACCTGGCAGCCACAGTAATAGGGTGGTAGGTGGGTCCCACACTTTTTCTATATGGCGTGGCTCCCGGGGTGTGGCCTCCCCTCTGCCTCGGCTGCCGGCCGCGGGAGTGGGTTGGGGGGTCGGGTCTCCGATCTTGCATCGCCCCGTGGCAGTTCCTGGGCGTTCTCCTGCCTCCGCCTTCCCCTCTCTTCTCTGGCTGGGCATCCGCCCTGCGCTCCGTCGCGGGTCGCTGGTTGGGCGCCAGTGTATCAGCGGGGTGTCGCCTGCACCGGCGGGGGACCCTGCCTTGCCTGGGGCTTGGTGGACCGCTGGGGCGGGGCGGGGGTGGGTGTAGGTGTGGGGTTGGTGATGCGTCCCCTCCTGCCATCCCTGAAGGCCGGTCGATGGGCGCGCGGGTGGCCCGGGGCACCACCCTGGGTCCCGGGGGGGGGGGGGGGGGGGCGATGGCTCCTTTGCTGGGCGGCGGGAGGAGGGATGGGCTGCGCATGGACCCCGCCCGCCCTCCCTCCCCTGGCTGGCTGGGTGGGGGCCGTGGCCCTGGGTTGGCGCCCGCGCGGTTTCTCCGCCCGTCTGCGTGGCTGTCGCGCGCCCGGTGGGGCTTGCGTGCTGCTGGATGTGGTAGGGCATGCTCGGGTTGGGGGTTCCGGTGCCGGGATTGGCGATGCGGCGGCGTAGGGTTGGTCGCCAACGGGCTTACACTCATAAGAGATTCACACGATTACTGGGTTCTAGATCACAGAACTGATTTGTGTATACTCTACCCCTTTCAATCACTTAGCTTATAGTCTTATAGACACCCCCACCCCCATTCTCCTCTTTCACTGGCCAATAGGCCCCCACATGGTGTAAACCGGAAGTACATCTCGCTGACGATAGCACCAGCATATTAGTAACTAGTTTAGATGTTCAATGTATTTCTTGTTGTTGTTTGTGTATGTGTTTCTTTTCTTTCTTCTCTTGTATTTCTTTTCTTCTGTCCCCCCATAATCCCTTCCTGTTCGCTGCTTTGTCATAATAAAAAGGTATTTTGAATGATCACAATGGGAGTATGTCAGACTCCCAATGTGAAACATTAAAACTGTTCAGAATCCGGGCACTTAGACTTCCATTCTCTGTGTCAAACAGCTGAACAGGACAGGTTTAAAAAAAAAAAAAAAAAAAAAATGACGTGTTGAGCCTATAATAGGGTCACGAGACAGTGAGGGACAATTTGCCCCATAATGTTGTAAGCAAAAGACCAGTGGCCTGTACCATAAAGCCTGTTTTCTGGCTTAGCGGGGTGTCTTCGAGAGAGGTTGCACTTGATGAAGTCAATCTTCCCAGCTAAGCGAGACTACAAAAGGTGGCTATGTTGGAACCGGGGAGTGTTGTCATGGCAACACAAGCCACACGCCAAACCTGGTCGTCTCAGATCTTGCCGAAGCCCAGGATTCCGATTAACCACGCTCTCTTTAATCAGCACTCCTCCGCGGACGTGTCCTCTTGACAATGACAGCGTACCCATACGACATTAGCGCGCGGATTGTGGGGGGCTCTTAGGAGGACACAGGTTTTTGGAGACCGCCAGAATCCACTGGCGTACCCGGACGATGTTCTCCATGAAAGATATAGATTTTCAGCTGAGGGAATTCGTTATCTGTGCCAGCTGATCGAGGCGGATATCACTAATGTAACCACCGAAGTCAGGCCCTCACATCCGCGCAGATTGTGTACCTGTCCTTGCGCTCTTTCGCCAGCGGAAAATATAGGTACTGTATTCCATTGGTGATGCTGAATATCTGAGTAAGAACACTATGCCGTGCGATTCGGACTGGGTTATGGAAACACTTCAAATTGATTGCTGAAAATGCTATATGTAGAAACCTGTGTCTGCTTCGCTAAATGTAAACGAATGTGGAGCTTTGCTCTCATACAAGAAATATAAGGAAGTTTTTTAGCGTTATTTCATTGTGTAAATGCATTTATAATAATCATAAAAATAGACTACTCAAACATTGAGAAAACTTTTTTTCTACCAACTCGAGATTAAAATAAATGTCAAATTCACTGATGGACACACAAATATAAAAGATAGCATTTTACAGTATTGTTTAACTGAGAATTCATGACAAAAGCTTTATTATCATCAGTGGCGGTCCTGGCTACTTTTGCGTCCTGGGTGAACCACCCCATCAGCGCATCCCCCCCCCCCCCCCCCCCCCCCCCCGCCGACATCCAAACTAGGCAAGCCGCCCCCCTCCTTGTTTTTCCTCTGAGAGTGAGTGAGACTCGTCCTGCTCACTCACTCTGCAGTTGCGAGCAGCTGATCCCCCTCCCGTCTCCCCCTGCCTTTTCTTCTGACACACACGACTCTCAGCAGCAGTTGACATGATAGTAAGGGGCGCCCTAGCGCCCACTCTACTAACTTGACGTGGAAATGAGCGGATTTTTTTTTCTATTTTTTTTTTTCTCGAGGGCGCTTGTGCGCTCCCAAATAGATTGCGCCCTGGGCGGTCGCCCACATTGCCCATAGCAAAAAACCGCCTGTGATTATCATTATGCACAAGCATCGTCACTGTGATCACACAAAACGCAACCACGCATCGCATCCCCGCATTTCCTTCTTGTCCTCACAAATATAACAAAATTTCGGTGGGGGTTTCAGGCTCGGGCCTGCAAATCAAGTTAATTGATCGTGCCGGGTCGGGCTGGATTTTTTTTAGGCCCAATCTAACCTCTACTCTAAAGATGTTCAAAGGACATACATATTCATACAGTCAATGGGAATAAACATACAATCATCCTGCTTCATGTGGTGATGCACGATAAATTATTTCTTCCAGTTAACATACCAAATCTTATTTTATTGTCCTGACAGCAGGCTTTATTTCTTTTCATGGACATAAGTAAACTGGCATATTGACGCAGTCACAAATCACACGATCTGTAATTTGCTGCCAACAGACCAATCGCACTCTACTAGCTGAGGCGGTGTTGGATTTTGCGGTGAGAGTGGATTTTAATTCCTCATTACTCCGCATGATTATCGCGCATTCTTCCTCCGTGAAGTAAGGTGCCCGTGCCATCGTCACAAGTAGTGTTTGACCCTGGTCTCCGCCCCCTTTTATGTGAATGCGCAGTAACTCTGACTGGTTTGACACAGGTTCGACTTGTCAACCTCATAATCAGCGTCGTAGCACCGGTTGACCACAAACTAGATAACCAGGTTTTGTCAACTCCGGTTACCCGCTGGTAAACTGGATTACTTCTGGGGAGGTTGAACTCCGTTCGTAGTACAGGCTACAGGCTTGCATTCACTGCCACAAACAACAAATAATGGCTGGTCATTAAGTCAAAGTCAGTGCCGGTGGCAAAACTGAAATCATTACATGAGTAAATAGCATAATGATCAAACCCTAATGAAACGACTGGAACAGTAACTGAAGAAATGGGTAATTCGTTAGCGTACTCATACTGAGAGTATTCTCGCTCACTCTTGACCTACCTGTGCTGCATTTAGCATAGTGAACCGTTTCAGTGTATGAGACTCAAGAGCAGCCTGTGAAAATACCGGCCAATGTCTCCATATTTTCCCACCACGTCACTAGCCACATTATATTAAGTGTCCTTCAGAATTTTTTTTTTTTTTTCAAAAATTGTGCACTGTAGCGGATGATGTTGGATGAGTCTCGTAGCTCGTGAGCGGGGTTGGCATTGCTGTGTTCGGCCGCTCGTGTCTCTTGTAACTCGTGTCTCTGCCGGAAACACTCGCGACAAAGAGTTCCTCCCCGGAACACAACATACCCCACATTAGTTCCACGGGTGAATTATGAACATATAATGATGGGTCACCACAGCACCAACTTAACTGCGGTGAAATTTGAACTCCTTACATTTAATACTCTTAGCATCATGTAGGCCTACTCATTTCATTTTTGGTATTGTATATTAAAAAAAAAGGCTACACATGCACATGGTCTTTGCTAATGTTAATATGTAGTTTGTTAGCCTCTGTCTTTTCTGATAAAAATGCAACATTGGTATGATAGCGCAGCATGATACACCATCGCAAAGCTTTTATCTGGCAACCCAAAGGATGTGCGCTTTAATATTCTGATCTTGCTTGCAGTACCTTGTTTGTGTTTGGCCAGTCTTACTTATTCAAGTTAACAAATACACTACCGTTCAAAGGTTTTGGGGTCTAAGCAGCCCCAAACTTTTCCACCGTAGCATACTCTACGTATGTGCCACCTACATTTAAAATTTTGAACTACTTTGTTTCCAATGATCTGTTTTATGGCATGTGGGCTGCTTGTGGTCACACAAGGATCGGGTTTTGCAATCCTAGATAACACAGTTTTATAGCTGTGTTATCTAAGAACAGCAAACCAATTATATTGATCTACCCATTAAGTTTATTGCAAATTATCTTCTATGTATTCAAATCAATCTTTTAAAATCCATCCATTCGTTTTCAACACTATAGACCCTACTCACATGACGTCACAACCACGCCGCCGCGCCATATTGTCCGTCTACTCGTCGTTTTGACGCATTACCGCTACGTAAATTCCTCCCATTATGGCGTGTTTTTCTGCTCTTTAACATTAATAATCAAAATGGTGAAGGCGTGTGTGGCAGTTGGTTGCAATAACAGAGAAGATAGACGGAGAGACTTGAAGTTCTACCGTATTCCGAGAGACCCGGAGAGGAGAGCGAGATGGACTGCTGCAATTCGATGAGAAAACTGGGCTCCAAACGATTACCACGGATCATGTAGTAGTCATTTTATATCTGGTAAGATGCATTTAATATATATTTAGAGGGTTTTGGGCTGACAACCACAATTAAGATCATTGCGAGGCTAATCGCCGACAACATACAGTTTCAAATTCAAGATGCTTATTTCTTCCACCATCATTACATTTTGAATAATATTTAGCTGGTACCAAGTGAAAGAAGCTGGCCTCGTCTACGGATCATCAGTTAAACAGGTGTGTCCAAACCTTTTGCAAAGGGGGCCAGATTTAGTGTGGTAAAAATGCGGGGGGCTACCTTGGCTGATTTACATAGAACAATATATTTAAACAAATGTTAGCAATCCCCTCTGTGTGTCACATTTGCTTTATTATTTTTTTTAATTCATAATTTCAACAGTCTCGTCTTTGTGGCGTTCTCTTTCGACACTCGGGCTCTTGCGAAATACTGCTGCTGTAGCTTCAAGTTGTTATAATTTCTCGCGTGTACATGTTAGCGTGTCTTGTTATTATCGCGTCACATCGAACTCTTTGAAAACAGCGACTGTCTCTTTGCAAATGAGGCAGACACAGTAGTTGCGTGTTTTATTGAAGAAATAGTCCAATGTCCACCTATCCTTGAAGCGTCGGCCATCGCAGTCAACTTTTTTTTTTATTTTTTTTATTTGATTGTCGCCATTTTGGAGATCACACAGGGTAATGTTGCTTAGAGTGCTGCTCTTAATGTTTTTCAAAGTTTCGGAGAATAGGCAGAGTTTCTGTGGAAAAGATAGTTGTAGATATCAGGGTAGCAGATGTCAGGCAGAGAGGGCGAAGACAGCGGGTCGAAAAATATCGATTTAGGCATCAAATATGGATCTGGCAAATGGATAGACTGAAGCTTTTCCACATAACGCCTTTTATGCAACGCATCCAATGAGTTTACAGCATCTGAAAGCACTGGGGCTTCCATGAATTGCTCTATAAACTGAACGACTAATTGAAACCATTGAGAATAGGGCTAAACAGAGACGGACAATATGGCGGCCGGATACAGCGACACGTCATTTTGTGATGTGGGTGAGTAGGGTCCACGTCACAAAATGACATGACGTCATTCTGTGACGTCATTCTGTGACGTGTCGCTGTATCCGGCCGCCATATTGTCCGTCTCTGTTTAGCCCTATTCTCAATGGTTTCAATTAGTCGTTCAGTTTATAGAACTTCAGTTTATGGAAGCCCCGGTGTTATCTGACGCTGTAAACTCATTGGATGCGTTGCATAAAAGGCGTTATGTGGAAAAGCTTCAGATTATCCATTCGCCAGATCCATATTTGATGCCTAAATCGATGTTTTTCGACCCGCTGTCTTCGCCGTCTCTGCCTGACATCTGCTACCCTGATATTTACAACTATCTTGTCCACACAAAATCAGCCTATTCTCACGAAAGTTTCAAAAACTTTAAGAGCTTGGAGGCTTATAAATACTTCGTTGCTGGTTGGGTGAAACAGGTCCTCGTACACGAAAATTCGGCAGGAATTTATCTTGTGTTCGGGAAGGTGAGTTACGAAATTTTCAATTCAAAATCTTTTGTTCTTGTTAACATTCACTGTCAAGTCTAATGTATTTCATGTCATTTGTCAATGGAGCTAGGGCTTTTAATGTTTATATGGTTTAGCGATAGCACTCACTACATTCATATATAATATGTAAAGATACACGATAATATCGGTCACCGATAATTATCGGCCGATAATGGCAATTATGACGTCACACAGATAATCCAGATAATAAAAAAATTCAACCGATAATGCAATCCGATAATTATATACTTGATTTTGCCTCCAAATGTGCTCAACCGAAGAATTCAGCACGCCGCCTCCTCAACCCCTCCCCTCTCTGAAGCCCCTGAGGGAGGAGGGGTTGAGGAGGCGGAGTTACAAGACAAGAAGTAGTTGGATATTATGGCGGCTGTTACTAAAAAAACGACGCTCTCGCCATCTGCGAAACATGTACCGTACAAGTTCCACGAGGCAGAAAGAACGCGTCCTCATTCAAAACCACTAACCCAGCAGCCATTTAAAACTGCATCACAAAGAATTTTGGAACATATACGAGGCTGCTGCTAGCAGGAATGCTAAAGCTATTGTAAACACTAAGTTAAACTACAGGGCTTGTGACAATACAGAGTCGGGCTGTTTGGGAATGCAGCCCAAGGCGGGTGGTAAATTCCGACGGAGCCCGCCGCTTTGGCCAGTCCGGCAGGCCGCCGCCGCCTTGCCATAGGCGGGGCGGGCCGAGCCTGGTTCCCCGGCCTCTGGACCTACGGCGAACACCCCGGTTTCTCGAGCGTTCCCCCACGGCGTGCGAGCAGAGCCAGGACCCGAATACGTAGCGGCGAACCGGCCGGGGCGGGCGGGCGTCTTATGCGGTACGAATGTAGCTGCCGCCGAGACGAGGCACAGTTTTTTTTTTTTTTTTACCTTAATGACACGAGAACCAAAGCCCTGGATAAAAGAAATAATGCAGTTTATACGACCACCATTCTTCATGAAAAAGTGATGTCCGGTAAGCAAGCTTATCATGACGGCACAGTGGTTATAAGATAATTTAAACATGGAGAAAACTAAGTCAGCCAGTCAATAATGCATTCAGAATGTGAAATGACGAGCGGTCAGATGACTTTGTAACGCTGCCTTTATTTTCGGCTTAATAAAACTCAGGCACAAAACAACGCACACGGATGCGAGCGCCAACTCCGTCCAAATAGTACTGCCGTGTAGCAGTTTAGCTGCTGTAACGCAAATGTCATGAAAGCCGCAAATGTAAACAAAGCGCTGCAGAATGGGTACATGACATCTCGCTCTTTTGAGGTAATCATTTTCACAGTGTGCAACAAAGCATATAACATTAGCAATCACTTTTCAAATTATTTAACTTATTTCTTTGCTCAATTACAGTCACAGTAGATAATCAAATTCTTAAATCAATATTCTGTAGCCACAAATATTATTCAAAATCTTTCCTTCTTCAAGTTTTTTTTTTTTTTTTTAGGATTAAGTATAATAATGTATTGCTTAAAACAAGGCTGTTAAGATTATTTTCAGCTAGCTATTTTTCTTCCAAGAAATCTGAGAGAAATACACTTGAAGCGATGGCAGATAATTTCACTTATTGCCAATAGATTTACACTTAAAACTGACTAGTTTTAAGGAGGTGTGTTTTGCAGCGGATTAATGTTATATATGTTAGGAATGGCTTACTTTTAAACGCATTTTTGTGCAACTTAGGTATTTACTCTGTAAGTAATTGTTGCCAAAGGTTTACCATTACACAATGTCAGACAATCTGTCATTATTTAGATGTTTGAATTGACGACTTGTTCATACATTGTGTTGAAAAAAAGAGCAATAAATTATATTTTTGCACAGTAATATTTTCTTTTGTGTATACTTTAAAATTTTACATAAATCTTTTCATAGAATTATCGGCTTGACATTATCGGTTATCGGTTGGAATGAGGAGGAAATTATCGGTTATCGGTATCGGTTGAAAAATGCATTATCGTGCATCACTAATAATATGTAATAAATATGAAATGCGATAGCACTACTCCAGATTGTCCCTAGTTGAATTTATTTTTTGGCTTTTGACCTCAATAGTGAAATTGTAAATTAATTGTATGACAACTGTCTTATTATCCCCTTATAATTATATATTTTCATGTAGTTCATTCACAACGTCTGAGTGTATGTTGTCGGCAATTAGCCTAGCAATGATCTTAATTGTGGTTGTCAGCCCCAAACCCTCTAAATATATATTAAATGCATCTTACCAGATATAAAATGACTACTACATAATCCGTGGTAATCGTTTGGAGCCCAGTTTTCTCGTCGAATTGCAGCAGCCCATCTCGCTCTCCTCTCCGGGTCTCTCGGAATACGGTAGAACTTCAAGTCTCTTCGTCTATCTTCTCTGTTATTGCAAGCGACCACCACACATGCCTTCATCATTTTGATTACTAATGTTAACGAGCAGAAAAACGCCATAATAGGAGGAATTTACGTAGCGGTAATGCATCAACAGTGACGAGTTGATGGACAATGTGGCGCGGGGGCGTGGTTGTGACGTCATGTGAGTAGGGTCTATAGTAGTCCTCCAAATCAAGGACTATGTGTAAAATAATTTCTTTTCCTGGGCTTGCCACACCTCAGCAGAACTTACCATTTGGAATCGAAAGTATTAAAGGAATAGTTACCCAGGTGATAAAAATATCATATTAAACAGTAATATTAATTAAACCAACGTAATAAACACTTTATCTTGCATGCATTATGTATAATCTTTATTTACATAAAACAGTCACTAACTTGAAACGACTTTTTCTTGTCATAAGCATTTGCCTAATTTTTAAACTTAATAACTTATTTTTGGCTAATCTAACACAGAATAGAAATGTGAGGCCTATAAGCATTTTATTTCTAATTTATTTTTACTGTCCCAAGCATTCGTAGGCGTCATACTAAAAAAGGTATTTATGTTTAATAAAACAATACAAATGTTAACATGGATTCATACTTGTGCGATCAGAAACTGAATTTCTAATCAGTCTGAATTGGTCAACATGAATTGGAAATGCCTAACTTGAATAGTTGAAATATAAAACCTTATCAGAGTAACTTAATTTGAAATTGTATTGTTTAATTTAAATCATTGCACAAAGAAAACCGAATATGAATCATTCCATCTAATGTGTAACATATTTGTGGGAGAATATTATAACATAGCAGCAGTATTCCTCAAATAGTGGGGCACAGAGCGATGCCAGGGATGGCACATGTGACCTCGGTGAACATAATTTTTTGCTGTACTAGAATAAAGTGTAATTGCACATCCACTCAGTGGGTGGCAGTGGCGCTCTCATTTCAGAGTGCACAGTATTTTTGAACCAAATGAGCACACAGCAAAGAGCAATGGAGATATGATGAGGAAATATGACAAAGCGTTTGTAGCGTTTGACTGGTCTTTCTTCGTCACCCACTGTACTAAAAGTCAAAAGACCAGTCTGTTCACTGTGTCTAAAAATGTTTGCGGTGGACAGCAGGAAGCCAAATCAATTAAGACATCACATGAAGACAATAGACCCCAATCACATTTATAAGCCGCTTGATTTTTTTTCAGCGAAAATGTGCCGAGCATTGCCAACAATCGTCCCGCTTTGTCAGTGTTAACAACAGTAAACCAGCGAGCACTGTTAGCATCATATACTGTAAGGTGGCATACCAAGTTGTTCAGTGAAAAATGACCCTACACCATAGCAAAGGAGCTGATACTGCCTACAGCAAAAATAAAAACTGTCGCTCTGTCCAATCACACTTGTTATTGTTCTATTAATTTTTGTCTTTTAGGTCAAAATTTTTGGCATATTGTCCTCATGGGGTAATGCTGCTAATCAATTTAAATGTATTATTATTTATTGATTGTATTCAATTTTATTTTTCAGTAATAAATGGTCTAAAAATGTACATTGAGTGTATTTTTACAGTTTGGATGTGATTTTTTTATTCTTATTTTATTCAGGCAAATTGATGTGCTTTAAGTCTTTTCTGTTACAAAAACAATGTTAATAAAGTTATACTTTATTATAAGTTGATCTATATTACTTTTTTTCTTTAATATTAAAGAAGACGCTATGAAATGCAGAGGTGTAACTATAATAATCATAATTTTATTGAAGAATGATACTATTTACAGTGGCGGCAGAAAGTTGGGGGGGGGGGCGCAAAACGTCTTCCTGGTTGGGGGGGTGTAACAAAATAATCGAGAAGCACTGCATTACAATATATTCAATTTCAAATGAAATGCATTAATTTCCATTATTATCACAGTTAGTCAAATCAAACAATACGATTTTAAATGACGTGATACAGTTTTATATTTCAACTACATCCGTTAAGTATTTAAAATTCAAGTTTAGCAATTCAGTTTCTTATGACAGCCCATATTAAGTCTAACATCTTATTTCCCAGGTATGAATCTATTTATGAATACTTGATTAACTTTCAAACTTGCCTAATATGTAAAGCATATTTTATATTTTGAACACAATACAGAAATTGTTTAAAGAAATGTAATTATCCTGTTTCTATCCTTAAGCAACGTGAATGTACAACACATGCAATCCCGAGTGTAGTCCGTAGGGGGTTAACAGCCCATGGTAATGTTACACACTCATGCACACACGAAAGTACCCTCTTTACTAAAAGTGAAAAAAAATATTTCACCAGAGCATCTGAGACACTAATTGATTTTTGATTTCAACCCTTACAATATGAGGACTCCTCAAAAAGTCCCCATCTTGTTTGGAGTCGTGGGTGTGTTACGACGCCGAGCTCCCCCGGCCCGAACCCCTTCTTCACACATCCACACGCACACGAAGCGGTGCTTGTGAATCGAACATGGCGACCGTACCCGTCTATTGCATCTGCAGATTACCTTACGACGTGACCCAATTTATGATTGAGTGCGATGCTTGCAAGGACTGGTTTCACGGCAGGTAAAACACTTTATTCAATTCGATGCTTTGGGCAGTCGTTTTGCATTTGAGGAGGCTTCACAAAAACGGCGAGCCCTCATTGTGTTTGACAGCTTTGTGTCTCACAGTCGCTCGCTCGAGTCGTGTTATTGAGAGAAGCCAGTTGAGGGATGAAGGCGGAGTTAAAGCTGTGCGGGCTTGTGAATCTTTTCCGTGAATTACTTTAAACCGATTCTAAAATATTAATGTGGCTTGATTGTGTTGTTTTTGGGAGGCTAGTAGGAGCGGGCTTCAAAATGTACACGAGTTGATATGACATGACCGCATAGCTCTTATGAGACTGGACAGCAACGGGGAAGCCTTGCTCAATGTACTCGCTTTTAATGTGGATGTATCCGCGACTGCCTTTTTACTAGAACGTTTGCAACATCGCTCAACGATTGGATTTTTTCGCTCAGTAATTGTAAAGAACACGACTGTTTAATGACCACTGTGGGCTCTGCCGCCGAGCCCCGAGCAGCTTTCTTGTAGGGCTGCACTTACGGGGCTGACAATGGCCTATGTCGGATGTCGCTATCGAGGGTAAAATAAAAACATCTTTCATTTACGCTGTTTCTAGCGATCCGTCCACATCAATTTTGGAGGAGATTCCGCAATACAACACTTCCTTTAGTCTTGCTATAAGGCTTCATGTTATCCTCAACTTTATTTTTGGGCATGTTTAACACCACTCCCGTGTTCAAAAGGTTCACTTCGCTGATTGGGTTTTAATAAAACATTGCTTTACTAGGTCATTGAACTGTATTCACCTTTTGCAGTCTTTTCAATCACGTTTCTTGTGCATTGAAAATTTCGTTGGCGTGAATCAGTTTCAAGCAGGTGACTCTGAATACAGCGGTACCTCTACTTATGAAATTAATTGGTTCTTTAAGTAGTTTCTTAACTTGGAAATTCTGTAAGCAGAGAAGCGTTTTTTTTCATGTAAATGTCCAAATATGTTTCAATCCCCCCAAAATTCAGACATAAATATTTTTTAATGCATCAAAACATGTTACATTTAGATTATTACACAAAAAAACATCAATCTGAGTTGTGTGTAATGTAAAAAACAAAGAATAGAGTAAAGAAAAAAAGTTATAACACTTACTTAAAGCTGTCGGAACACGAGGGGCGTATGAAAACCGTATCCTCTTCATTGTAAGCAATAAAATTAGCTTACAAAAATATTTATAACAAGTTCAAAATGAGCGTTTTTTTGTTTTCCATCATTCTTGGGGGGAATTCTAAATCAGGCTGCTTAGGACAGCTATACTTTTCGCCAAGATTGCCATCCATTGAATATGGTACGCCCGCCGGTGTCGTGCCAATGTAGTTACTCCGTCAAAAATTGTATCCCCTGGGCCGAACCACTGCGCTGCTCTGATTTGCTTGATTTCCGTGTTTTGGTGATGTAGTTATCTACGAGGTTTTAAAACATGGCCCATCCATCAAAAAACAAACAACTTTTTGTTTCTGTCGTATAACGTAATATACGTACTGAAGGTAAAAAAAGGCAATGTTTTACTGTTTTACTCGTAGGATGACCTATGACTGTTATTACTGTAATTCCAGTCCTGTATGGAGTTTCTACTGTTTGATAAAGGTCGATGTCCAAAATATATAACTCATGTTCTTTTATGGCTTCAGTTAATTAAATCGACATAACTCATAAATAATGTGTGTCTGTGCGCTCCCCGGCTAGGGGATCCAAATATTGACGGTGGTAACTACATTGGCAAGACACTGATGGTGGCTCTGCTGTACAATTAGCGTCTTTAGTGTAGCAAATTGAAACTCTGCTTACCATTTTGGGGGTGCTCTCTGGCGTTTCATGGTCCACATTTTCAATCCTTCTGTTCTTGCTCAGTCGTTGTTGCTTTTGAAAGCTTAGGTTTGAAAAAAATTACGGACATGCATCTTTCCTATTCGGTCCTCGGGTTGTTTTGGCTAAGCAAAGCAAATGACCGTCTAAGGTGCTAGTCACATGATCTGTTCGAAAAATTATTTTGACCCATTTTAAAAGTATATTTTTCTGTTCATTTCATTTGTTGTTGTTTGTTGTATTCCTTTACAACTTTTATAGACAATATTTTACCGGAAAACTCATCATTTTAAAATATTATATAGGAAAGTCAATTACATGCAATGACACTTTTAGGCCACCAAGGGGGGGCCTGGTTCCCCCGGGCCCTCCTTAAACTCCTCGTGTGGATACACACATCCAGTAGAGGTCCTTCTTAGCGAATTGGACAGGAATGCTAGGCAATAGCCAATGGCAAAGCAGCTACAAGTATGTCACGTTCAGTAAACTCTGGAGCTGCGAGTACCAGCCATACTGTATTTTTGCCTTTTTTATCCTGAAAATTCTTTCGTAACAAGAGGCAATATTTTCCCGTTGAGGCGTTTATTAATATGAAAAATCTGTATGTAGAGATGTTCTTAAGTAGAGGCAGGGGTGAAAGTGGGCCGGAACTGTCCAGAATGCCAATCTGGTATTGCTGTTTTTGTTGACTTTTATTTTGCAAATCAGTGAAAAAATAAAATTTTGAATGAACATCTTTTTTTATGGTTATTGGAATAACAATGCCAAAAACAGTTTGCTTTGTATTTCGGTGGTTTAGGAAGTTTGACCCCCCCCCCCCCCCCCCCCCAAAAAAAAAAAATAAATAAAAAAAACTCACTCCATGGCAGCCTTTATGTCAGGGAGTTCCGGCAAGAAATTCTAGCCACTTTCACCCCTGATTAGATGTACCATTGTACAAAATTTCCCAGACCTGGAATTAATTCAATTAAATTTAATTCAGTTCAATTTTATTTGTACTGTATATAACCCTATATCACAACAAGGTTGTCTCAAAGGGCTTTGCAGAGGCAATATGATACACAGTCAGAAACAGTACATGAATTAATAAAGTTGTAGTCCTGGGCATCCCCCATCCTTAGACCATCCATGTCAGCAAGGAAAAACTCCAAAAACCCTTTGGGAAAAATGAGAAACCTTGGTCAGGAGAGATCCATTTCCAAGAATTAGGGCTGAACAGTGTTGTTTTTTTGCAGCCCTTTTAATTTTCGTCTCAGTCTCAGTCTTTTGGAAGATAATACTTACAAGTCTTATTCATCAACACTTACAAAATGACAGCATGTCATGAATTACATATTATGTATAATTGATTCTGCATGTTTTCCTCAAGTATTAAGTTTCTGATGTTAAATTGAGTAATTTATTAGCTGTTGAAAACTTGCAGTAAATTAAAAAAAAAAAAAATTAAGTTGCTGTTTTGATCAAAAACTTATATATGTTATATATTGCCATAGACCCTACCCACCGACGTCACAAAACCACGTGCTCGCTGTATGGTTCCGCCCACTTGTCCGTCATTTTGTCTCTGTATTAGCATTGGTTTCAATTGATCGAGGAATTTAAAATGCATTTCATGGAAGACCCGGTGCTTTCTGATGCCGTAAACTCACTGGATGTGTTGCATAAAAGGCGTTATGTGGAAAAGCTTCGTTCTATACAGTCGCCAGATCCATATTTGATGCCCAAATCGATGTTTTTCGACCCACTGTCTTCGCCCTGTCTGCCTGACATCTGCTACGCTGATATTTACAATGATCTTGTCCACACAAAATCAGCCTATTCTCACGAAAATTTGAAAAACTTCAAGAGCTTGGAGGCTTATAAATACTTCGTTGCTGGTTGGGTGAAACAGGTCCTCGTCCACAAAAATTCGGCAGGAATCTATCTTGTGCTTGGAAAGGTGAGTTACGAAATTTTCAATTCAAAATCTTTTGTTATTGCTAACATCCACTGTCAAGTCTAATGTATTTCATGTCGTTTGTCAATGGAGTTAAGGCTTTTAATGTTTATATGGTTTAGCGATAGCACTCTCACTACATACATACGTGTATGTTGTCGGCGATTAGCCTAGCAATGATCTTAATTGTGGTTATTTGTCAGCCCAAAACCCTCTAAGTATATCTTAAATGCATCTTACCGGATATAAAATGACTACTACATAGTCTGTGGTGATTTTTTGGTGCCCAGTTTTCACGTCGAATTGCAGCCGTCCATTTCGCTCTCCTCTTTGGATCCCTCGGAATACGGTAAAACTTCAAGTCTCTCCTTCCATCTTCTCTGTTAGTGCAACCAACAGCCACACACGCCTTCACCATTTTGATTATTAATGTTAAGGAGCAGAAAAACACGCCGTAAATAGGAGGAATGTACGTAGCCGTAACAGGTTAACACTATGTTTTGACGGACAATTGGGCGGTACCATTCAGGGGAGCGGAGTTGTGACGTCACGTGGGTAGGGTCTATAGATCCTGAAAATATAAGTGATTATCTCTGCATTTGGAGATTTTTGTGCATCTAGTGTAAAATCTGAGAATTTTATAGCCATTTCAAGTTTTGTTATACTTATATAAAACTAATTGAACAGGATTTTACAGTGTATCACAAAAGTGAGTACACTCCTCGCATTTCGGCAGATATTTAAATATATCTTTTCATGGGACAACACTGACAAAATGACAGCATGTCATGTCATGTCTTGCTAATGGAAGGAGATTTTCACTCAAAATCTCTCGATCATGGCCCCATTCATTCTTTCCTTCAAAAAGATCAGTCGTCCTGGTCCCTTTGCAGAATAACAGCCCCAAAGCAAGATGTTTCCACCCCCATGCTTCACAGTGGGTATGGTGTTCTTCGGATGCAATTTAGTATTCTTTCTCCTCCAAACATGAGAACCTGTGTTTCTACCAAAAATTCTATTTTGGTTTCATCTGACCACATTCTCCCAGTCCTCTTCTGGATCGTCCAAATGCTCTCTAGCGAACCGCAGACGGGCCTGGACGTGTACTTTCTTCAGCAGGGGGACACGTCTGGCAGTGCAGGATTTGAGTCCCTGGAGGCGCATTGTGTTACTGATAGTTGCCTTTGTTACTGTGGTCCCTGCTCTCTGTAGGTCATTCACTAGCTCCCCCCGTGTGGTTCTGGGATTTTTGGTCACCGTTCTTGTTATCATTTTGACGCCACAGGGTGAGATCTTGCATGGAGCCCCAGATCGAGGGAGATTATCAGCGGTCTTGTATGTCTTCCATTTTCTAATAATTGCTCCCACAGTTGATTTCTTTACACCAAGTGTTTTACCTATTGCAGATTCAGTCTTCCCAGCCTGGTGCAGGTCTACAATTTTGTCTCTGGTGTCCTTTGACAGTTCTTTGGTCTTGGCCATAGTGGAGTTTGGAGTGTGACTGACTGAGGTTGTGGACAGGTGTCTTTTATACCGATAATGAGTTAAAACAGGTGCCATTAATACAGGTAACGAGTAGAGCCTCGTTAGAAGAAGTTAAACCTTTTTGACAGCCAGAAATCTTACTTGTTTGTTGGTGACCAAATACATATTTTACACTCTAATTTGGAAATAAATTCTTTAAAACTCAAACAATGTGATTTTCTGTTTTTTTTTTTTTTTTTTTTTTTTCACATTCTGTCTCTCATGGTTGAGGTTTACCCATGTTGACAATTACAGGCCTCTCTAATATTTTCAAGTGGGAGAACTTGCACAATTAGTGGTTGACTAAATACTTATTTGCCCCACTATATATATAATATATGATACCTGGCTGTGCAGTATCAGCCGATACCGATACCATACCGATACCACCCCGATTATATATACATATATATATATATATATATATATATATTTTTTTTTTTTTTCCAAAGAGTTACATAATTGGATGGGAAATCATTGCTATCAAGGCTTTGTCAGGCTGGTGCTTACCTTTGCAAAATAAGAAAAAGTACACTAAACCCTAGTAGACAATAGTTGAATAAACCTTCCGCTCTCAAAGGCCAAAATAGTGCTAAATTTGTGAAATTAATAAAACATGTATAATACTAGCCCAACAGTAAGAAAGTAAAACGAAATTCATAATAATAAACTCTGAATGAACTAAATAAACTTTTTTAAACCTCTCAAAGTCCAAACAGGGCAACTTTCATGAAATTATTGTCACATTCTGCTGCTGGTTAGATTGTGTTTTGTTGCTGGGCGTGGCACTTGAATCCAATGCAGGCTGATCAACGCAGCATTTAAGCACGGGTGATCTCAGAGAAGGCTGCCGAGATATTTGCCTTGCTGATCGCTATTTGAGATCTGGCACAATAATCTCGCTACATTTGCTTGTTATGCCCCTGCATTGGGTTTTTCTATTAGTGTGCTGCTCTCGTTTGTAACCGCTGCCTATCGTTTTAGTTTGTCCGTCGACCTGCTGTCACGGACTCCTTTTTTTATTTCTACTGTCCCGCGATCGCGTGTTATTTTTTGTTTGCAATCATTAAACCCTTTTATGTATCCCCCGCTTGTTGTCTGCTTCGAGGTTCAACCTTGTTTCCGCATTTGCGGACGCTAACAATTATAAGTAATAATAATTGACCACAGCATCCCGTCTCTCCTTTTTTTCGGGAGGTGGGAGTCCCTTATTTCTATTTCTGAAAGGTGGCAACAATACTTTGGAAACACTTCCCAAATTACTGCGGCATTTCTTTCAGTAAAAGACAATAAAAGTAAAGTAGACGAAGTGAACTGACCAGAGATTGTGGCTCCGGTCCAGCGGCCTTCTTTCTCTGGATAGCAGTCCTGCTCTTGCAGGCTTAAACTCGTTGTGTTCGTTCACGTTTCGTCTGCAAATGTTTTATCAAGTTCAAGGTATTGAAACTGGCCGATTTAACTCCACATCTCCAAACTTTCAGGCCGCAAATCTTGCATGCAGCCATTGATTTTAATCAACGGGATTTCTATTTGGAAATATTTCCCGACCGCCGCGGCGCCGCCATATTTCCTGGTTTGTTTTTCGTCCATATGAAAAAGCCCCCTTTTGATTGGTCAGGAGTGGCTATTGGCCCCCTCTCATTGGTCTGGAGCAGGCCAATAGCGATAGCTGCTTGGTGTTCACGTGTCATCACACAACACAGAGACAGAGTGTAGTGAGCGCCAGGAGGAGAAAAAGGCTGTGGTCAAATGTTATAATAACGGACCGGTAAATGGTATCGGCGCCGTCTTTGTTGGTACTCGCCGATACCGTTACCACCATTTCGGGCCGGATCGGCGCCCCCTGCCGATACTAGTATCGGTATCGGTGCATCTTTAATATATATATATATACATATATATATATACATACAGTTTATATATATGTATATATACCGTTTGAGGCCCAGCTCAGGTATTTTAATTTTTTTCATGTTTATCCGATTACTCGATTATTCAAACTAACTAGTTCATCGATTAATTGACTTCTAAAATAATCGATAGCTGAAGCCCTACTTTTATCCTATTTATACCATTTAAAGCTAACCTCAGGTATTTTAATTATTGATCTTGTGAAATGAAAGTGCAATTCTGCATAGTTTGAAAAAACACTCGGGAATTTTATTTTTTTTATTTGCATTTAATGCTCTTTTGAAAGTGCAGTCTTAGCAAGTCTTTGTTTGACATGTCCTAAAATTTATTCTGCAATGCATTAAATGTTCCTAATCTGATTACTCCATTATTTGTACCAACTAATTGATGGATTAATTGATTACTTTAAAGGCAGCTGAAGAGCTTGTTGGATTTCAGTGTAATTTTACAGATATAAACTTTGGACGAGTTCGTCAAAACAACCATGTAATTTTTAACACGTAACTGCAAGGATGATTTGTGTTCTTTTAGTTTTTTCACACTCCGTTAATAGTCCCTTCCCAAACCTGGAAGTGTGATGTAACTTCCAGAAGGGAACAGAAGACATGACGGACTTAATCCAGAGCGAGCATAGCAGCAGCAGCAGCGATATCAGTGCTATTTCCATCGAAAGTTGCCATTAAGGATCGGTCTTTCATGATGCTAACGATGACTCCCAGGAAAGATGATGTACAATAAATCCCTTCATGTTTGAACCTGAGGCGTCAGATGACGACGATTTACTCGGCACAGCAGACGTTGATGATAAAGCCGATTGCATCATGGTTTTTCTATTAGCCTTTCTTTCACCAGTCATTCTGTGATATAATTGGCTGCAACTGCAAACACAAACGAGTAGTTATGCCAACCCAAAGTCCAAAATCACAACCAACCAAACTAAGTGATGACCAACTGATCAAGCGCAATCCAAATTCACTGTAAATAGAGAGAATGTGATTACATGGTTGCATACTTTTTTCCATGCTCTCCACATTGCTGAAACTGGATATTAGGTTATGGGACAGCTCCTACCTATGTAAATATGGTAAAGCTAGCCCAAATCTTGCTAAATAAATGTTTTTTATTTAGCGTATTGATTTTATTTTTCAAAGTAAGTAAATGACAAAAAAAATATTTTCCAGGTGTAGCTGTAAACTGTCAAGTAATTACCCCTCCAAGAGATTGCCTGTGTTGTCAGGAGATCCCAGACGTGAGAGCCAAACTTGAGGAGGCTGGAGCACTGACAGGGGTGTGAACTACATTAAAAAAATAAAACCATAAGTTGTAAACAACATTGTCATATTTTGATGACTGTTTAATTTATTCTGTCGTTATGTAAAATTTTATAATTATATTACATTCTGAAACAATATTCAGTTGACCACAAAACAATGATAATAAAAAACAGTGATTAAAGATTTATGTTGAAGACCAAAATGTTGCTAAAATTTAATTTACAGCATCAGCTTTCACTGTCAGATACAAAGAACATAAATATATTAAGCAGCACAAAGTTAGGATAGCATAACAGACTAATAGACTAGCGCAACATTGAATTCAATTGAATTCAATTTATTTGTATCGCCCTCAATCACAACAGATGTCTCAAAGGACTTTACAGAGGCAATATGATACACAATTAGAAATGAAGCAACAAAGATGAATAGATACAGTTCAAGTCCTGGGTATCCCCTATCCTTAAGACCCTCCATGCCGGCAAGGAAAAACTCCAAAAACTCCAGAGTCAATTGGGAGAAAAATGAGAAACCTCGGGGAGTACCACAGTCAGGAGAGATCCACTCCCAGGACGGATAGACAGGAACCCCAGAACTGCTAATGGGAATTAGCAGGCGAAATTACAGTCCGTAAAAATGCAGTGGAGTAAAGGAGCAAGAAGAGGTCCATCTAGCCAGATGAGACGGGGGTAGCAGCGAGGACGTCTATCCAGCCAGGGCTCCGGACAGTCAGGAGGCTGCAGCTGAAAAATAGCCCCTCCCCAGAGGGGAGGGGGGAAAGGGGACACCGGGTGACTAGTGATGAAGAGACTAGACAACTAGATATTAACAGTGGAAAATAGAAATAAAGTAAGACAAGTGGTAGGTAGAGTATGAAAAGGAGATAGAACTCAGCGGCTGTACTTCCCCCAGCATTATAGCTTCTAGTGCAGCTTAGACTAAACTGTGAGTCTACTCCGACTTCAACTAGCCTAACCATAAGCTTTGTCGAATAGGAACGTTTTTCATCTAATCTTAAATGTGCAGACTATCTTGGCTTCTTTAATACTAGCTGGAAGCTGATTCCATAAAACGGGCTTGGTGGCTAAAGGCTCTAGCTCCGACAGTACTTTTAGAAACCCTGGGAACTACCAGTAGACCTGCATTCTGAGATCGGAGTGTTCTGTTGGGGCGGTATGGAACCAGAGCATCGGTGAGATAAGATGGCCCCAACCCATTAATGGTCTTAAATGTAAGAAGGAGTATTTTAAATTTAATTCTAAACTCGATTGGAAGCCAGTGAAGTGCCTGGAGCACAGGGGTGATGTGCTCTCTTCTATTGGTTCCTGTTAAAAGTCTTGCTGCTGCGTTTTGGACTAGCTGAAGACCTTTTAGAGAACTTTTAGGACAAGCTGCAAGTAGGGAGTTACAGTAATCCAATCTCGATGTAACGAACGCGTGAATTAATTTTTCTGCATCGCTTTTAGATAAAATATTTCTAATTTCGCGATGTTGCGCAGGTGAAAGAAAGCCGTTCTACAGGTTTGTTTAATGTGTGCTTTAAACGATAAGTCAGGGTCAAATAAAACTCCTAGGTTTTTAACTGTGGTGCTGGAGGCTACACTTACATTGTCCAGAGTGACTAGCTGGGAAAAATAAAAAATGATCATTGCAAAAGACTGGGAAGCAGTTTAGGGTGGCAAAAATGTATTTAGTTCTTTTTTTGTAGCACTGAGTGTCTTCTCTGTACAAAGGTAAATCATTAAAATTATTAAAGTATGAAGGTAACTAGATTAAAAAAAAAAAAAAAAAATTTTTTTTAAGTGTAAACATGACTAATTTACGATTTCATTTCATCAAAGTTTGCTAAATTTATTTCTCCCAAGTCCTCGTCATCTGATGTCGCAGACGGGAGAAATTCATCATCTGAGGCCTCAGTATCTCTTCCATCGTCATCGCTGGACTCCGCATCACTTGTGTCATCATTTCACTCGACCCACTCTCTCTTGATTTCAAGAAACTGGTGGCGACTGACTTACAATGCTTTTTTTTCAGCGTGTAGTAGACTGTTTCTGCTGCTTCAGCTTTAAAGTTTGAGATCCTAAAAAAAAAAAAAAAAAAAAAAAAAAAAAAATCACAGTAGGATAAAAATATAGGATGAAATCTTCATTTGGAGTGGATTGGAGTTTCAAATTGTTCTTATCTTTATCAGCAGTTGGCTCAATCCCAGAAATGTCCAAATCTTCTTGTCAAATCCAATAAGACCTCAGACAAAGCACCATTTATCTGATGTGATCATTCCCTCTTCAAATAGGCAGACCTTAGTATTGATGCTGGAGTAGTATAGTCATGGTTTTGATGAGTTGTATTTGGTGGCAGTGCATCAGGGCCTGGCAGGTAAAGTGTTGGCACTGCACTAATAAATAATAAAGGAATATAGTAGGTCTTCATAGGCTAGTAAGTTTTATATTCACCCTGTGACAGGTCAAAAGATAATTAGCCAAGAACATATTTGGTGCTGGGGACATTTTGATTTAATAAATGTTGCATTCACATGAATAGACGACCTGTCAGCTGTCCCATTTACTTATGACGGGCTAGCAACAACAAAAACAAGTAGCACTCAACGAACAGGCAGTAGGATTTGGCCTCCAAGATCAATAGAATAGCATCAACTTTTAGAATTAGAAAGGATTGTAAGGGTGTACTTACATCTTTGAAAAGCTAAAATTGTATTCTCCTAGGTTTTCAAAGCTGTCGTCGCTGAAATGTTGAAAACAGAAGCAATGGAGGAGCCGGGGAGAAGTTCTTCCGCTTGACTATCACAAAAGATGTCCTAAAAAGTTTTTTTGGGCCACTCATAGAGTCTCGAGTCTTCGTGTGAGCAATTCTTCGCTACACATCGAGATGGCATGATGA
This sequence comes from Corythoichthys intestinalis, assembly GCF_030265065.1. Classification (NCBI taxonomy): domain Eukaryota; kingdom Metazoa; phylum Chordata; class Actinopteri; order Syngnathiformes; family Syngnathidae; genus Corythoichthys; species Corythoichthys intestinalis. The sequence goes on along the minus strand of NW_026651595.1, from coordinate 2,508,682 downwards.
ATCACAGAAAATGTTTGCAATATGTAGGGAGGATAGCATGGTGCTATACTTCCGTGTTAAAGGCCTACTGGAAGTGAAGTCAACGGGTAACGGCCAGCAGCGGGTAGCGTCCCTCGTTGCTAGGGTTTTGCTATGGCTGTAACTCCAAAACTATGAGGTCAGGTTTTTTTTTTTGTAATATGAGTTTTGAGACAGTAAATGATGCATTCAATTCAATTTAAGTGAGTAAAACGCTCAAGAATTGAACTCTTCAGCTGCTCTTTGAATAATCGATAGCTGCAGTCCTTAATGAATCGTCTCCAGAAATTCCTAATCGTGACAGTCCTACTTATAGCGTCTCCCGGAAGACTATCTATGATTTGTTTGTAAGTCAATTCTTGTCAAATTGCCCATCTGTGGTGTGCATTGGTATAGGGAAAAAAATGAAGAACTGTGACATGTTTTTCTCTTCAAACTATGTTGACTGAAATTCTTGCTCCAAACAAATGGAGGTATCATTTACAATGTAATGTGCTTTTAAAGTTAAATCATTTGTTTTTTTTTGTTTTCAGCTGTGTTGGTGTGGACGAAGATGATGCCCCAGATATTGACATATACCATTGTCCAAACTGTGAGAAGACTCACGGCAAATCCACATGTATGTAGAATATATTATATACATACACTCATCGTGCTATCACTGTAGTCATAAGCGTTTTGTTTTGAAAATGTTGACGACCACCTGAGAATGATAGAGGTGAAATACAGTTGAGGCCGAAGTTTAAATACACAGTGCAAGAACAGAATTCTTTTTTTTTTTTTTTTTCTTAAATCAAATTAAGCTAAACCTCTCCTGTTTTAAGCCAGTCAGGATTGCCGATTTTTTTTTTTTTTTTTTAATTAGCTAAACGAGAGGGAGAATTTCTTTGAAAATTTTGTTTTATTCCCTTCAAGGTCAAAAGTTGATGTATATTTCCTCAGTATGGAGTAGCAATTCTTTTAAACTGCATGACTTGGGTTAAACGTTTTAGGTCACCTTCTACAAGTTTCTGCCAGTACTCTGCTGGAATCCTGGCCCATTCCACTTGATAGAACTGGTGTAGATAGATAGACTGGTCAGATTTGCCCTCACACCCTTTTTCAGCTCTGTTGACAAATTTACGTTGGTATTTAGATCACTACGCTTAGCGTCTTTGTCCATTTTGAAGAGCCATTTGCAAGTTTTAGCTTCCTGGCTGATGTCTTTAGATGTTGCCTTAACATCTCCATTTAATGTTCCTTCTTCATGATGATCTATTTTATAAATGGAGCAAAACAGCCCACAACATACAGTCCCTGACAAAAGCCTTTTCGCATAAGGACATAGTGACTTAAAATGGCATATAACTGTATTTCTGTTCATTTCATTCTGACAATAACATGTTAATTTTCATGTGTAGGGCTTTCACATTAATAACTGGGTGCAAAATGAAACCGTCAAAAATTAGTGTGACGTTCAGACCTTGGTAAGCCCATAACATCTTTTTTTTCAAGGGCAAAAGTCACATACAGAACTAAAGTACCATACTACCAAAATTATTTTGAAAACACACATATGCTATAATAAGATCAGAACACAAAGTCAAGGTGTCTTGGAGGGAAAAAAATTAATATCGCGCGTGACTCCCATGAGGTTGGAGGGCTGCATCCATGCATCTTGGCAATGACTCAAATAACTTATTGATGAAGTCGTTTGGAATGGCAAAGAAAGCAGTCTTGCAGACTCCCAGAGTTCATCAAGATTCTTTAGGCCATGTCAACACCTAGCAGGTTTTTTTTTGTTGTTTTTTTTTTGTTTTTTACAGAGGATCCTGCCCTAATATGTCGGGAAAAAATAATTACGTCCACACCTGCATGTTTGTTAAAAAAAAAAAAAAAAAAAGGGGGGGGGGGGGGGCGGGACTTCCACAGCAAACTGCATATATTCATTTTTAAGTACATTCATAACAATGTGTGGAAAATAATTGTCCATAATACCCCCATTCTTCGTATGTGTTCTTCAATATGAAGTATTGCAAAGTTATATAAGCTATTAATGGAAGCCAAAAAAAAACACCTGTCTAATTTACTCCTGATGTAAACATTGGTCCCATTGTGACGTAAGGACAAAGTCAGTGACATTTCCACAGTTAAATCTTCAGTTATCAGTGTCCACATGATGGCGCCACAAACACAGAATTTCACCTTTTTCACCTTGGGCGCAGTTTTCAAGAGCCCCTCGTTTAATTGTGCGTGTGGATGATAGGCCAAACCGTAGTAACAGTTCTTCTTTTTGCCAAATACCCTGCTACGCGTAGACATGGTTTTAGTTTAATCTTCGAAACCTCCTCCTTCATCTTACCCCAGACATGCTCAATAATGTTCCTGTCTGGGGACGGGGCTGGACAGTCCTGGAGCACCTTAACCGTTTTCTAAACCTTCTTTTAAAAAAAAAAAATAAAATAAAAAAAGAGTAGTTGAGATCACGGAGAGAAATGAGAGAGGAGTAGAGAGAAATTAGTTTTTTGAGCTCTTAAGTTGTATAACTCTTGTGTGAGTTAACATTATCATTAAAATGTGAGTAAAATCTGAATGAGGGAGGTTTCATTTCACTCATTTTTTTTTCATTACACTGAGGGACAGCCATTCGAAGTGTCTTTATATATTTTTTGTATTTGTTTTGTTTTTTTATAATTCTATGTTCTATGTTCTGTTCTTCTGAGAGGACTGATATTTCATCCATGCTATATGTCATGCACGTATACTTATAGCATTATTGACATTAAAGTTGACTTATTGTATCGGGGGTTTGCATGCTTCATTGACCTTGAGAGATATAGCTACAGCAGTAGTTTCGTTTTTAGTTGTGACAAACACATTGGACACTGGACAGGTCTGAAGGTAGAGGCCTTATAAAGTTAGGGTTGTACCATTTGCTGTTTAAAAAAAAAAAAAAAAAAATATATATATATATATATATATATATTTATATATATATATATATATATATATATATATATATATATATATATATATATATATATATAGATGTACGCCCATATATGTACATCATGTTTGTTTTGGTTATAATGACACTCATTTTCTCTCGTGACGATGCTCGTATCATGAAAAACTCTTAAGGTGGAGGGTTTCGCTGTACTTGTTGCATTTGAGAGGCCATTGCACTTATTGCCTGGGAGCAAAATGTGCTCGATTTCTTTGCTTGTCCGTTTAAACCCTGTTCTGTCGAGCTGAATTTTCTCAATAAACAGCATAATATTCACAATAAAGAATATGCCAAACTCCCTTATGGCACAATAAAACGCAACCATCCATTTTAAAGTGCGTACGACAGGAGAAAAACAGTCTTAAAAAAATAGCATTATTATGTGAATTACAATCATATTTTGAGACAATTTGACTATATACAACAATTTAACAAAGCGCAGATGATGAGAAGTTAGTCTTTTAATCTGCCGGTTAGCCACGCCTACCATTATAGGGCTCTAGCGTCCCCAACAGGTGGATTACGTCAGCGGAGTAACGATTTCATCTGATTTAGTATGCAGCCCATTGAGGGGGAATTATTCAGAACGAGGAAAACGTGACCAAGAGAGCCGCAAAATGTCATTGTTTCAGTCTCTCTACTCCAGTATTTTTACAGTATATTCTTTCTATCCAAGTATTTTTTCCCAATAGCTAAATAAATGGCAATGTCATGACAAATAACAGTCTTGTGCTAAATGGAATATGAAATACCGAATTGGCCCGAATATAAGACAGTGTTTTTTTGCTTTAAAATAAGACTGAAAAAAGGAGGGTAGTCTTATATTCGCAGTCTAGACTTTATACCTATTCACGACGCTAGATGGCGCCAGATATCATTGAGGTGAATGCTGAACTTGAGGAGTAATGTTCTGTCATGACAGATCTCAGCTACTCTCATGCTTGACCAGTTTGCATTATTTTATTGCAATGTTTTTCCTTATTCAGATTTGTTTCAAGACTACAGTTACAGTTAGACTTCACTTTGATGGTTATTGTAGTTATTGCAATTTTGTTGTTTTATCACAATAGATTGGTTTATTTTACATTTAAAAAACCAGAAGCCATTCATTTACGAATGTGATTGCACTTTAGTTTACATATTTAAAGGTTCAGATATTAAGATTTGAATGAGGCAAAATAACATGCTTTTTCTGTCAAATATATTGTTAAAATCATTTTTTTCAGATGTACTGTAATTATTTTCTGTATAAAAATTAATTTGGTGTTCAAAAAGTCTTTTTTTAAACTTGAGTCTTGAAAAAGAGGGGGTCGTCTCATAATCAGGGCTGTCTTATATACGGGCCAATACGGTAATAAAAATGCGTTTATTCAGGATAACATGGCAAAATTACTCCATCATGATCAAAACTGTCGACTTCACATTTACTGTCGTACCTCCCGAACGATATTTTATGTCACCTAAATCGGGCTTATGTCATTTCCCTTCCCTGGCTTTGGAGAATGTAAACAAACCAAGAGGTGTGACAGCTAGCCGACATACTAACCCGCTAGCCGACATGCTAACCCGAACCGAGTGATATGTCAAAGTCTTCGAAGCGGAAAATCACACATAACTAGCCCGGGTCATTTCACATGACAACTGGGTTGTCGATTGTCTTCACCGATTGGCAACCCACCCGGCGGAGAGCAATTTATAGCTCGTTCCCCTGCTACTCCGGACAGGAGAGCTCGCCGGGGAAGCAGCTGGACAATGACCGCCGAACAAACCGGCCGACGTCGGAGGAGCATGTAGCTGCCAAATGGTCAACACGAATATGGCAAAATAATGCTTTACTACACGGCGAAGACGTAAACAGCTAGAGTCATACGAGAGCGGCTGCAGTTGTTGTGCAGCTAACATGTGCAGCTAATGTGTAAGAGGAGAGCTTTTTACATGCCCATCCATGATCAAATAAGCGGCACGGTGGCTGAGTGGTTAGCACGTCTGCCTCACAGTTCTGAGATCAAGGGTTCAATCGGGCTCCGGCCTTCCTATGTGGAGTTTGCATGTTCTCCCCGTGCCTCCGTGGGTTTTCTCAGGGAACTCCGGTTTCCTCCCACATCACAAAAACATGCGTAGCAGGCTGATTGAACACTCTAAATTGTCCGTAGGTATGAGTGTGTGCGTGAATGGTTGTATGTCTCCTTGTATGTCTCCTTGTGCCCTGCGATTGGCTGGCAACCAGTTCAGGGTGTACCCTGCCTACTGCCCGTAGTTAGCTGGGATAGGCTCCAGCACCTCCGTGACCCTTGTGAGGAAAAGCGGCATGGAAGATGAATGAATGGTCCTCTCCCATTGGGGGGATGTGCAACAAGCCGTCAGTCATCGGCCGAGGGGATAAGGAGCCTGTCAGCCACAAAATGCAAGCCACCTACATATTAAAATGATCCCAGTATTTGACATAATACAAAACACAATGTTTACTCACTTCCTCGTAAGTCCCATGGTCCCACATTAGTAGGGCTTGGTTTGGCCAATATCCACCGGTGAATGGGAACCTTTTGAAACCCCAAAAAGGCGCACAGGCCTCTCCCTCGTTCACCAAGATTTTTCTGCAGCCGTTTGGCTGGCGTGCCGCGAAAAAGAAACGTATTGATCCGCAAAATCATCTGAATCCTTAGTCCTTCTCATACAACAGTACGGCTGTATAGTGAAGAGGACTCCTTCCACGTCACGGCGCCCTCTTCCTCAATGAAAGACCAAAGCCTGTCTGTCATTTTTGTAGCTCGGGATAAAAAAAAATTGAATAAATATATCGATCGCTTCTTCACACATCCAAGTGGTCCATTTCATTCAGGAGCATGAAATACCGCATGTATTATGAAATAAAAATGCTTTTTCGTGTCACAGGCACTTTAAGCAACACGAGGTAACTTTTTAACCTGTATAAAATATTTTCATAAAATTTTTGATGATATGACAACTGACAACTAGTAGAATGACATCTCTTTTATAGTATCTTGAGGGGTTCTGTATCGCTTTCACCGGCACTAATTAACTTTGACGAGGTTGGCAGGAACCCTGCCACACAAAAAAACCTACAAATGTGCTGAGTGCTTTACGGCATTGTCACTTCCCCCTTTCCCCATTTATTATAAAGACTGAAGTCGATGCTAACGCTTTCACGCGAATTCTGCGAAGATGGCAGAGCAACAGTTTTGTCTGAGGAGGAAACAGGAAGGGCGGCTACCAGGATCAATCAGGACGCCCCCAACCGAACTCTTCATTGCTGGGGTAGGGTAGGGAGGATTAAGCCGCACTAAGCCACACAGTTGCTAACCGTCATATGCTATTGTTTAGCCACAACTGCATTCATTACCTTCATTTATATACTTCACACAGCCACTGGAAACACAAATGTTGTTTAATCCATCTGCAGGCGACCATCATGATTTTACGACACTATGCGGGTGTGCGTTGGTCCTTATGGGAAACGCAGCGCTGGTTCTCATGGGAAACGCCGTCTTCCTTAAGGCAAAACACTACTGCTTTTGTCCACTGGCCTTGCTAAAATGGAATAAAAATGAAAAGTTACCAAGTGTTGCCTTAAAGACATTCAGGTTTACCATTGTGCATGTCCAAAAAATTGAAATACATACATAATCATTTAAAAAAAAAAATCGTTGAAGTGATCACACAACCCATGGAAAATTGAAGATTTTAGCTCATACGTTTTTATTTATTTTTTTGATAGGGACAGTGCAAATTAATGAACATTTAAAGCAGCTGTATAATTAGCACACGCAACAAAATATTGATGCTGCATTCGCGCGTAGTTGGAGTAATCGAAAAAATTATTCTCTATTACATGGTGTCTACAAAGAGTGCCACACAGTCACTCAACTTGTGATGTATTGACGGAGCATTAAAATGGGGCGGCCGTGGCACTGTTGGTAGCTGGAGTTGTCCTTAGACCGAAGGGTCAGCGGTTCGGCTATGACTGCCCACTGTGGAAGTGCCCTTGGGCAAGGCACTGAACCCTAATTTGCCCCCAATGGGTTGACAGCGCCATGCATGGCAGCAGCGCCATTGGTGTGTGAATGTGTGCGTGAACGGGTAAAAGTGTGCTCATGTAAACCGCTTTGGGCATGGTAACCATGTAGATATGTGGTACATATGAGTTTCAACTAGTGATGCACTATAATACATTTTTCAACCGATATTGATAACCGATAATTTCCTCCTCATTCCAACCGATAACCGATAATGTCAAGCCAGTAATTCTATTAAAAGATTTATGTAAAATTTTAAAATATACACAAAAGAAAATATTACTGTGCAAAAATATAATTTATTGCGCTTTTTTTTTTCAACATAAAATATGAACAAGTCGTCAATTCAAACATCTAAATAATGACAGATTGTCTGACATTGTGTAATGGTAAACTTTTGGCAACAATTACTTAAAGAGTAAATACCTAAGTTGCACAAAATGCCTTTAAAAGTAAGCCATTCCTAACATATATAACATTAATACACTGGAAAACACACCTCCTTAAAACTAGTCAGTTTTAAGTGTAAATCTATCGGCAATAAGTGAAATTATCTGCCATCGCTTCAAGTGTATTTCTCTCAGATTTCTTGGAAGAAAAATAGCTAGCTGAAAATAATCTTAACAGCCTTGTTTTAAGCAATACATTATTATACTTAATCCTAAAAAAAACAAAAACTTGGAAGAAGGAAAGATTTTGAATAATATTTGTGGCTACAGAATATTGATTTAAGAATTTGATTATCTACTGTGACTGTAATTGATCAGAGAAATATGTTAAGTAATTTGAAAAGTGATTGCTAATGTTATATGCTTTGTTGCACACTGGGAAAATGATTAACTCAAAAGAGCGAGATGTCATGTACCCATTCTGCAGCGCTTTGTTTACATTTGCGACTTTCACGACATTTGCTTCACAGCAGCTAAACTGATACACCTTATACACGGCAGTACTATCTGGACGGAGTTGGAGCTCGCATCCGCGTGCGTGTTGTTTTGTGCCTGAGTTTTGTTAAGCCGAAAATAAAGGCAGCGTTACAAAGTCATCTGGCCACTCGTCATTTTACATACTGAATGCATTATTGACTGGCTGACTTCGTTTTGTTCCATGTTTAAATTATCATCTAACCACTGTGCCGTCATGATAAGCTTGCTTACTGGACATCACTTTTTCATGAAGAATGGTGGTCGTATAAACTGCATTATTTTTTCTATCCAGGGCTTTGGTTCTCGGGTCATTTAGGTAAAAAAAAAAAAAAAAACATGTCTCATCTCGGCGGTGGCGGCAGCTACGTTCGTACCGGATAATCCGCCCGCCCCAGCTGGTTCGCCGCGGCGTATTCGGGTCCTGGCTCTGCTCGCACGCCGTGGGGGAACGCTCGAGAAACCGGGGTGTTCGCCGGAGGTCCCGAAGCCGGGGAACCGGGCTCGGCCCGCCCTGCCTATGGCGAGGCGGCAGCGGCCTGCCTGCCGGACCGGGCAGAGCGGCGGGCTCTGTCGGAAGACGGCTACTTGCCGACTATCGGTCTCCAGTCGTGCCGGTGTTTAGCCTTAGATGCGAATTTACCACCCGCCTTGGGCTGCATTCCCAAACAGCCCGACTCTGTATCGTCACAAGCCCTCTAGTTTAACTTGGTTAGTGTTTACAATAGCTTTAGCATTCCCCCTAGCAGCAGCCTCGTATTCGTTCCAAAAATCTTTGTGATGCAGTTTTAAATGGCTGCTGGGTTAGTGGTTTTGAATGAGGACTCTTTCTTTCTGCCTCGTGGAACTTCGTCGTTTTTTTAGTAACAGCCGCCATAATATTCAACTACTTCTTGTCGTGTAACACCGCCTCTTCAACCCCTCCTCCCTCAGGGGCTTCAGAGAGGGGTGGGGTTGAGGAGGCGGCATGCTGAATTCTTCGATTGCGCACATTTGGAGGCAAAATCAAGTATATAATTATCGGATTGCATTATCGGTTGAATTTTTTTATTATCTGGATTATCTGTGTGACGTCATAATTGCCATTATCGGCCGATAATTATCGGTGACCGATATTATCGTGTATCTTTAGTTTCAACTCATCTGCCTATCACAGCCACGTTTTGTGCATAAATTACCACATTAAGGAGCCATGTGCATGTTGGAGTGAATGGAGTAATATAACCATATTAAATAGACACATTCTGTAGATTATGCTATGTAGAGTTAAAGTCCAAAGTCATTTTTTATTTTTGAGGCAGGCCAACAGGTACATCTAGAGATGTTGCTTTTGTTAATGCAGACACACTGTTTCCTAAACTCTAAATATGAATTTATCCAATTAATTGCATCCAAGGAAAAATGGAAATTAATGAATGAATTAATTTAGACTGAAGAATTCTTTGATTTACAGTACGGATGTCCCGATCCGATCATGTGATCGGAAATCGGGCCAATCGCGACCTTTTTCAGAGGATCGGAATCGGATTTTTAATCTAAAACAGTATATTTATGTTTTTCTGCTTCTCACTCTCCCTCCTGCTGCTTTTCTTAAGTTGTTCAGCAGACAGCTGGAGTTTGCTACTTCAAGTTAACGATGATTGAAAGGTTTGTAGCTTTGATCTGGCGAGTGAGGGCTCTGTAGCGCTACGATCAAAGGCACAAATGTGTCAATCATTGTTTAGCGTGTTACACACTCGCAGTAGAGTGCTGTGACAACTCATTATTTAAGTGAGAGGCTGTTCGTAGTAGCATGAGCGGATTTGAATGGACTCTTTTTGGACCGGGACTCTGTATCGGCAGATTTTCAAAATCAGATGACTCAGACTCGGGTGCAAAAATATGTAATCAGGACATCCCTAGTTTTCAGTGTCAAATGATTTTCTCATTTAATATTCTCAGTTGTTATATCATTACATTTGTCCGGACAAATAGAGTAGACCAAGGAACAATGTAGAGAAGAAAGAAGGCTTGTCTGATATTTAATTTGCCATAACTTGTACCTTGTTTTTATTCTTGAATTTCCTTTGCAGCAAATGGTCTGATTTCTTTTTTCTTTTTAATCTTAAGCAAAAAGGAAAAAAAATTGGGACAAACATGACACTTGGCAAAGCACAGATCTCCAAGCTGTTCAAAATGGCAGTCAAGTTTTCATAAAGGAGCTCCGTAGTAGAACATTTCCAAGGTAAGCTTATTTTACAGTCATTAAGTTATTCCATATTAAATGTGTGGTGAAACAAATCTCTAGACACAGGATTAAAAGTCATGTATAGGGCTTGTTAGTGTCTGTCACTATTGTACCTTGACTTCTGTTCATATGAAGATGATCAAATGTAGTGGCAATTTGTTTCTAGGTATATTTAAAAGCGATTATTGGGGTTGCAATGGTATCTTTTTATTTTTGGTATGAAAAAATTGGTACAAGATTGCCCACGAGTTTTATAGAATATACAGTGTAAAAAGACATTTACATAGACTACAGTGGGGCAAATAAGTATTTAGTCAACCAATAATTGTGCAAGTTCTCCCACTTGAAAAGATTAGAGAGGCCTGTAAATGTCAACATGGGTAAACCTCAACCATGAGAGACAGAATGTGGGAAAAAAAAAAAAAAAAAAAACACATTGTTTGATTTTTAAAGAATTTATTTCCACATTAGAGTGGAAAATAAGTATTTGGTCACCAACAAACAAGCAAGATTTCTGGCTTTCAAAGAGGTCTGACTTCTTCTAACGAGGTTTAACGAGGCTCCACTCGTTACCTGTATTAATGGCACCTGTTTTAACTCATAATCGGTATAAAAGACACCTGTCCACGACCTCAGTCAGTCACACTCCAAACTCCACTATGGCCAAGACCAAAGAGCTGTCGAAGGACACCAGAGACAACATTGTAGACCTGCACCAGGCTGGGAAGACTGAATCTGCAATAAGTAAAACGCTTGGTGTAAAGAAATCAACTATGGGAGTAATTATTAAAAAATGGAAGAGATACAAGACCACTGATAATCTCCCTCGATCTGGGGCCCCATGCAAGATCTCACCCCGTGGCGTCAAAATGATGACAAGAACGGTGAGCAAAAATCCCAGAACCACACGGGGGGACCTAGTGAATGACCTACAGAGAGCTGGGATCACAGTAACAAAGGCAACTATCAGTAACACAATGCGCCGCCAGGGACTCAAATCCTGCACTGCCAGACGTGTCCCCCTGCTGAAGAAAGTACACGTCCAGGCCCGTCTGCGTTTCGCTAGAGAGCATTTGGGACGATCCAGAAGAGGACTGGGAGAATGTGGTCAGATGAAACCAAAATAGAATTTTTGGTAGAAACACAGGTTCTCATGTTTGGAGGAGAAAGAATACTGAATTGCACCCGAAGAACACCATACCCACTGTGAAACATGGGGGTGGAAACATCTTGCTTTGGGGCTGTTATTCTGCAAAGGGACCAGGACGACTGATCTTTTTAAAGGAAACAATGAATGGGGCCATGTATCGAGAGATTTTGAGTGAAAATCCCATTCAATTAGCAAGGGCATTGACGTGGCTGGGTCTTTCAGCATGACAATGATCCCAAACACACAGCCAGGGCAACAAAGGAGTGGCTTCGTAAGAAGCATTTGAAGGTCCTGGAGTGACCTAGCCAGTCTCCAGATCTCAATCCCATAGAAAATCTGTGGAGGGAGTTGAAAGTCCGTGTTGCCCAACGACAGCAACAGTGTGTGAAAAGCTTGTGAAGAGTTACAGAAAACGTTTGGCCTCCGTTATTGCCAACAAAGGGTACATAACAAAGTATTAAGATGAACTTTTGGTATTGACCAAACACTTATTTTCCACCATGATTTGCAAATAAATTCTTTAAAAAAATCAAACAATGTGATTTTCTGTTTTTTTTTCCACACTCTGTCTCTCATGGTTGAGGTTTACCAATGTTGACAATTACAGGCTTCTCTAATATTTTCAAGTGGGAGAACTTGCACAATTAGTGGTTGACTAAATACTTATTTGCCCCACTGTATGTAAAAAGACATACAGTATATCTATCAGTGACTTCTGTTTTAGCAGAATTTAGATTATATAAGTTATTTGTATTTCTGAAATGCGTGTTTTTTGTTTTATGTTTTTACATTACATTAGCTAATTTACATTATCTTCTTTAAAGTTTATATACAGTGAGATTACTAGGCCCTTTACGTTCAACTAAAACTGTTTTTTCCTTTGGGGGAAAAAAAAAAAAAAAAGTATAGTAAGAAGGTATCAATAGTGATAAAACAGTACAGTGGTCTCTCATTATACCATCCTTTCGACATCCAACGTAAAATTTGACTCACCATTTGTCTCGACATCTGACGACCTGCTCGAAATGCGAAAATTCATGGCATCGTCCTAATTTCATTGTTTTCCCTTAAGACGGACGCTCAGCTGATTTTAATATGAGAGAAATCAACATGGGTCCCGAGAAGTTTGATGCAGGTGGTGAAAAATCGAAAAAGGTGACGCTTACCATTGAAATTAAGAAGAAAATGATAGAAAAATATGAGCGTGGTGTGCGCGTTAGTGAAATTGATTGACAATATGGCCGGCCGCAATATGTCTACGATCACGACGGTCCTCCCCTGATCTGTTTAAAATGTTGTTTTATGAATAAAATCTGAATCACCTGTGCAACTGGGTCACTGGGTTTTCCTGATTGCCTCGCAACAGTTTGTATTTTATTTATTGGGCCTTTTTTAATAGGGTTTTTTTTCCCCCAAGTTTTTTGGGTAGAGGATTAACAGGTTTTCCAAGGAATTGGTAAAGAAATGTTCTCAAAATTGGTAAAAAATACATACACAAATAGAAGAAGAACAGGTTTTCCATGCAATTGATAAAGAAATGTCCTCAAAATTGGTAAAAATACAAACACAAATCGTTGATGTGTGAATGTGTGTGTGAAAGGGTAAATGTGTGCTAATGTAAAGCGCTTTGGGCATTGTAACAATATAGATAAATGCGCTATTTGAGTACATATGGAGGTAGATTTGTGTCTTTATTATTCAATCAAAAAAAAAGTTGCTTTGATCAAATAAAAAGTTGCTTCAATCAAAATATATACTTTCAATCGAAGAAAACGTCACTTCAATCAAAAAAAATGTTTGAATGCAAAAATAAATTTGAAACTCAAAAAAATATATTTGAAAACTTTTTCTTTGATTGAATTTTATTTTTTTGATCAAAGTCAAGTTTTCTTTAATTGAAACACCATTTTTGATTGAAGTCATGTAACTTTCCGTTTGGACCACATTTTGGCTAGGACATTTGTGTCTTTATTATTCAATCAAAAAATAAATTGCTTCAAACAAAAAAATATATATTTTCAAAAGAAAAATCACTTCAATCATTTTTTTTTTTTAAATCAATCGTAGAAAAAAAGGTTTGAATGTGAAAAAATATTTGAGACTCAGAAATTCGCATTTGAACACTTTATTTTTCATTCAAACTGTTTTCTTTGATTGAAGCAATCCTTTTTGTGTTTGAGCCATATTAGGGGTAGGACATTTGTGTCAAAATCATTCAATCGCAATAAAAGTTGCTTTAATCAAAAAACTATTTTTAATCAAAGAAAAAAATCATTTGCAAAAACTTTTTTCTTTTTAAATATATTTTTTATTTGAAATATATATATATTTTTTTATTGAAGTGTCACTTTTTTTGAAAAGCAAAAAGTTTTAAACTTATTTTTTTCAAAGTGGAAAAAGTTTTGAACACACTTTTTTTTTTTTGAAGTGGAAAAAGTTTTGAAGGTACTTTTTTTCGATTGAATCATTTTGACACAAAGATTCTCCTTCAACGCTAGTTCCGGTGTGTTTGATTGGCAGGTAGCTGAGCCAATGACATAAAAGTATGAAGCAAGCATAATGGCCACCAGGGCTCCATCCAGCCATCGGAGTCTGTTGGAGTCTAAGCCGAATATAGGGCACCGGTACGGGCGTGTGACATCGGCATTTCACCGGAGTACGGTGCCCTGTTGCTTAATGTGATTTAACACGGCGAACTTCACCCGCTGCCCTGACGTGACGGTTGGCAATTGGTTCCAACCGGAGTGTCCGCGACGCGCCGGTACGGGAGTGGTCGGCGAGTGGCCCGACACTAGCCTGCCCAGTAAGCGAGTGGACTACCGGCGAGTCGCCGGCGTCCACGCCGGCAGCCCCATCGCTTCAGCTTTGAATGAGTGCCGTGTCATTCGTGGGGCGTCCACTCGACAGCCGGCCTCCGCGCCTGGGGGGTGATATCGGGGTCCGACCAGTGTGCCACGACAGGGCACCGTACCGTTGCGGGTACTCCGGTGAAATGCCGATGTCACACGCCCGTACCGGTGCCCTATATTCGGCTTAGATTGATTGAATAATAAAGACACAAATGTCCTAGCCAAAATGTGGTCCAAACGGAAAATTACATGACTTCAATCAAAAATGGTGTTTCAATTAAAAAAAACTTGACTTTGATCAAAAAAATAAAATTCAATCAAAGAAAAATAGTTTTCAAATATATTTTTTTGAGTTTCAAATTTATTTTTGCATTCAAACACATTTTTTTTGATTGAAGTGACGTTTTCTTCGATTGAAAGTATATATTTTGATTGAAGCAACTTTTTATTTGATTGAAGCAACTTTTTTTTTGATTGAATAATAAAGACACAAATCTACCTCCATAAGTACTCTCCTTTTACCATTTCCATTGACCATTTTTCATCTGGCCAGCAGGTGTCACCATTGCCAATGGAAAAATGAAAAGAGTAACTCTTGTGTAGGCATTTTGCAGGGGATAAGGATTCAGGAACCCCCATGGTGTTCCAAAGGTTATCTTTGTACATATCAACACAATACAAAAACGTGAGCAGTGGTCCCTACGAGGAGGTTGGCATTGTAAAAACATGAGGTTAAAGAAAAGTAAGTGGTTAAATAACCTCATGTTGACAATACTTTAAAGTTTTTTCCTCAAGTCTTGAACGCAGTAATGCACAATTTCTCAGAGCTTCAATGATTCATTCATTAGTCAATTCACTAGTCAATGTGTTGACTAGTGATCATCTGATATGGGTTTTTCAGGACTGATACCAATTATTATTAGTTAAAGGGGCTGATAACCGTTTTTAGGAGCCGAAAAATGCAGTAAAAATATAAAAATTGACATAAAAAATTGAATGCTGCAAACACTGAACTTAATTGAGGGGCCTAAAGCACATTTATTGAATCACACAAATAGAAAATAATAGCTAACAGGGGTTGGTGTGGTTCAGTGGTAGTTTCCAACTAAGAGGTTGTGGGTTCGATTCCCCGCCCTGATAACCTCGTCTAAGTATCCTTGAGCAAGATACTAAAACCCACGTTATTCCTGGTGCCACGTCAACAGTAGATAGATGAAGATATAGTGTGTGAAACGCTTTTGTGGCCATCAAGCAACACTTGGTAACTTTTCAGTTTTGGTCGATTTTAGCAACACAGGTGGACAAAAGCGGTAGTGTTTTGCCATAAGGAAGACTGCGGTTCCCATGAGGACCAGCGCACAGTGTTGTAAAATCCTGATCTTCCAGTCGCCTGCAGATGGATTAAACGACATCCCTGTTTCCAGCGGCTGTGTGAAGGATGAATAGTAATGAGGTAATGAATCCAGTTGTGGCTAAACAATAGCATATGACGATGTTGATAATAATAAACGTTATATTGTCAGTAATGACGAGTTCCGGGGGTTGGGGGGGTGTGACACCAGCAGGTGAAAGCCTGGCCAATGTTGAGTCTTGAGTGTCCTTTTATCCTGGTAGCCTCCCTTTTTTTTTTTTTTTTTTGTCTCCTCGGACAAAACTTTTCGTTTCTTTTGTTACTCTGCTATCTTAGCAGAATTTGCACCAAAGCGTTCGCATCGACTTCCATCGTAATTACGAATGGGGAAAGAGGGAAGTGATGTTTGGCGTAAAGCAGTCAGCACATTTGTTGTTTTTTTTGTGTGGCAGGATTCCTGCCACCCTCCTAAAAGTTAATAGTCCCAGTGAAAGCTATACAGACCCCCCTCAAGATATTAAAGAGGTTTCATTCAACTAGTTGTCAGTTGACGTACGATCAAATCAAATGTTAAGTTACCTAGTGTTGCTTAAAAAGGTGCAATGTAACTCCATTTACCATTACCATTTAACCAATCAGAGGAGGGGGTGAATACAAGTCCAGGAGAACGAGGCGCGGCTGCATCTGAGCCGCAATAACTCAGTTTTAAATTGATTTTTTGGCCGGTCTGATTAAAAAATAGGCTCATGTCGATATATGTCAAATTTACAAATACCGGCGCCGATAATCGGCCCGGCCGATAACCGGTCTATCTCTGGTGTTGACACCTGTTGTTATTCAATATTTAAGCTCATCGAGGTTGGTGTGTTGCACAAGGAAATAAATCATGCACGGTGATCTTGCTGGCCGAGCACAAAGACGAAGGACTTTCAAAGCCTTCCGACATGACTTGAACACCTTGTTTGATGGGAAGTTTTTACTTTCTCTTTTTATGTTGTTGTTGGTGTCGGCTACAGTAGCAGTGTCGTGTTGCATAAGTTCTGAAATAAATGATTCAAAACCTGACGAAGCTTGCCAATGTTAGAATATTAATAATTGTCACCTTCACTTAGAAAGACTGGCGAACGGAGGTCAGAGGAGGACTGTCGAGATCGTACGGTTAAGCCAGTTCACTCACCGACGCGGTTATCATGCTCATATTTTTCCGGCATTTCCATCTTAATTTCAATTGCAAGTGTCACCTTTTTTCACCACCTGCACTAACTTTCTTGGGACCCACGTTGATTTCTCTCATAAGAAAATCCGCCGTGCGTCAATACTTTTTTGGCTGATACATTTTCAGGGATGTATTGCCTATTATTTATTTTATTTATTATGAATTTATTTTAATAAAAGCTGAAGCTATTTTAAACTGTATCCATTTATTTTACCAGGTGCTTCGTACACACTTAGACACATTTTGACAGTTGTCAGATACCTCAATTGCACTGATGTGTGTTCCCAAAAAAAATCGCACGTCCTGCGATAGGGCTATTAAACATGCGCACATCGCGATGGTTATGTTCAAACGACATTGTGCAGTCCTAGTTGTAGATTTCAGTGATTTACCAAAGATACGTACATGCAGGAAGCCCACGTACCACAAGTGGTAGTCGCAGCACACTTTAAGAATCATTGTGCTCGAAGATTTACTGTTTTGCTGTATCATGCTCTGTATTTAGAATTAATTGGACTTGACTTGTAAAATGATGTTTTTAAATTCACTTTGTTAGGCAATTTATTATATCAACCCACATTCATCACAAAGCTTTTGACATGATTGTTTGTCATTTGTTTCAAGTGCTGAAGATATTGTCGTTAAATTAAGTGGCAGTCAGCTGACGATGGATTACCTGGAGGAGCACGGTTTTGAGGAACCTATCCTTGTTCAGAAAAAAGATGGCTTGGGAATGTCTATGCCACCTCCGTCCTTCTACATCAGTGATGTGGAAAATTATGTTGGTAAGAAGCAAACTGACGAATCACCTTGATTTAAAGTTGTTGTAGCAAGTTTTCCAACCAGGATACGAGGGGTATGCAATCACATTGCAGGGAGGGATCTGGCACGGTTTAAATATCCTGTCAGATGACGAAAAATATGTCTTGTGAATTTGACACACCACAAAGAAGAGTTTTTTTAACAAGACTGTCAAATTCAAATGAATGAATATATTGCAGAGCATATAAAATCATATAAAATAGACCAGGCCTTTGAATTACAAAACTGTGTGGACATGCCCGTTAAAGGAAACCTGCAGCTTTCAATCACATGTAAACTTTGCTCGCATACCGACTCCTTCTGAGCAATGCCTGTGAATATTCTCATGTATCCAGGTCATTTCATTCTAAAGGCATTGAATCGCAACTGGCATTTTTGTCTTCCGAGACAACCAGAAAAGTCCGGTTGTAATTACTTCATAGCAATGCTCAGCTCAGAAAGAGGCAGTCCGTTTCGTGGCTTGAACTCTGCCTCTGTTGAAGTTTAGTGACCATAAGATTCGTGTTCGACCATGACGCAGCCATGCACAATGCAACGCTTACTGGATCAGGTTACTTTTTATTTTTTTTTATTATAACATTGATAATAACTGATATTATTACTTATATTTTTTTACTATTGTTATTCAGGGTATAATAGTTAACGTGACTGTATTAGATACAGATATGTGTGATAGATTCAACGATGGACATACATTTTTCTAAACTGGTAGGACATGTGAGATACACCCTGATCTAAGCAACGCATGTGTACACATAAAAAGGAAACTGTAAGACATTATTGAATAATAAATAAAACTTAGGTAGGCAGTGATTGATTTTTGCGCATACGCATAGTGCATCGTTTCGCGCCCCCCTCAACGCTCTTCCGCCACTGTAAATAGTATGATTTGTCCACAAAATTATTATAAGTACACCTCTGCATAACATTGTTTCCTTTTTAATATTAAAAAGTAATATAGATCAACTTACAATATAGTATAACCTTATTAACACTGTTTTTTTTTTTGTTGTTTTTTTTTTTAGCAGAAAAGACAAAGTGCATCAATTTGCCTGAATTAAAAAAAAAGTTGCATCCAAACTGTAAAAATATACTCAAGGTACATCTTTTGACCATTTCATACTGAAAAACAAAATTTAATCAAATCAATAAATATTATGAGCAACATTAACTCATGAGGACAATGTGTCAAACATTCTCATATAAAAAAAATTTTTTTTTTTAAAGAGAACAAAAGTGACTGTGCCTTTGGACAGAGGGCCAGTTTTTTATTTTTGCTGCAGGCAGTATCATCTCCTTTGCTGGGGTTATTTTGCACTGAGCAACTTGGTATGCCAGCCCTCATGATGTTAACAGTGCTCACTGGTTTACTATTGTAACACTGCACAACAAAGCGATCGTTGGCAATATTTGACACGTTTTCACTGAAAAACAAAATCAAGCGGCTGATCAATATGATTGGGGTCTAAGTTACGTCTTAATTTGGCTTCCTGCTGGAGTGGAGCAACTTTACATTTATAGAGTCCCAATTCGCTACAAGAAAAATGTTAAAAAAAAAAAAAGAAAAAGAAAAAGCTTTAAACATGTTACTGTCCCACTGAATAATTTTTAAACAAAAATAACGTAGAAAAACACTTCTTTATTAAATGCTTCAATGAGTCAGTCCACTAGACTCCGCTCACACTGTTGAGAACACTTACACAAACACAATGAATGTCCACTCACAGTACCGCTAACAAGCTCAACGATATGTCAAGCATCTTTGAGCTTGTTAAACATGCGGCCTCTTTCAAGTATAGAGGTTTTTCACCATCTCGTGAATGGTGACGTGTTTCCGCCCAGATGTAAACATTCCTCCATCTTGGACCTGCCGATGTTCTGTCAAAATTCGCTCCCTCATAAAATTTTGCTCCCAAAGCTTTTGTGGCGCTGAAAAAGCCCTCTTTTACATGCAGTTGGACTGTCATTAGGCACGTTTACATGCTGACTTTTATTCATACCGATTCAAATCATTCCGAATGGAAATTTCAGATCAGCTGTTTACATGTCACTTCATCTATTCCGATCCAGCGTTTACATGTGACTGCCTTTATTCCGAAAGGACGTTTGACAACTGCCGTCTGACATGTGCAGATTAATCAAAACAAAGCGTCACGTTGCAAAACATGGAGATCGATCGTCGGAGTGCTGCTGTTTTAACTTTAACCCACTTGTTGCGTTTGTGGGGTCGTATCCGCTTCTGCTGTTTTGCTCTTTTGCCTTGTAGTAGCCGGTTTTCCACCGGTTTCTAATCTGGTCAACGCTCCGGTCTATTCCGGCTTCGTGAAACCTCTCGTGAACTTTTTAAAATAGTTTACTGTTCCTCGTTTTACGCCCGTCTAAGCGAGCAATTATATTCAATTCTTTTAAAGTTTGAATTAAATACAATCTTTCCGCCGGACTCCAATTAGGTGCGCTGTGCTTGGAAGCCATGTTGCAAGTGACGTTACTTACGTCACAAAGTGACGTCACCACGTCAGTACCGGAGCATGTGCAGAAAGAACGCAACCAGACACTATTCCGCTTCCCTGTTTACATGATATAATTTTACTTCTAATCGGTTTGGGAAAAGGAATATTCCACCCCTGTGAATCGGAATGAAATTCCATTCGGTTTGGGCCTGTTCATTCCGAATGAGGTGTTTATATGGAACACATTTATTCGGTTTGAACAAATATTCCAATTGTAATTGGAATATTTGGCTCCATGTAAACGTGGCAAATGTTATCCAAAGGTGCTAACTAAACTAGATACATCATAAACATACATGTGCAACACGAAAATGGCGTGAATTAATACTTAAAGACACAGCGAAGTCGTTAACAGTGAGAGAGCTTGGTGCAGTTGTTGTGTGCAACTAACATGGTATGATGTGTCTGAGGAAAATTTTTCTACATGTCTTTCCATGATCAAACTTATATTCCTTTCTTTAAAGAAAGTTTGTAGTGTTTACTTTGGAATCGCAGCATTCTCGGCCATTTTTAACGTTACCACCGCAAAGTAGCAATTTTTGATGGGTTGCAATTTTGTCAGAACACCAGTAGTATATAAATAAAGCAGGAGGAGTACTTACACCCACCAAATTTTAAAAGACTACAAATGCATTGAGGGCTAGAAATACTTCGTAGCATGATTCGTCAAGGAGCTTTAATTGGCGAAAAACACGTCAGAGGTTTATATCGTTGTCAGCAAGGTGGGTGAATTTTTCGTGTACACTGCCCACCCATAGTTTAATTTCAAGCTGACCTGTCGCCAGACGGTAAACAAGAAATGCATGCAAACTTGTCTTCAGACGGAATATGAAATGCATTGGCATCATAAATACTCCCCTCTGTCTCTTCCATCCAGTATTTTGAATTGGTCCACTTTACACCAATGGAAACTATCATAAAAGTGCACTATTTACCATTTAATTACTTTTTAATCTGTATATACTATTATTTCATATTGTATTATGTATTAGAAAGGCAGTTAATTTTGCATGAGGGAGCAACACATTCAGGAACGGCCGCTGTCTGCCGCATGAGTTTCTTCATTTACTGGCGTTGGTTGAAGGTCTGCAATACACCCGTCGTTTGTTCCTCTGTAGATGGATGGCACGTAATCGGGTGACCGACGATTGTTGGTTTTCTCTCCTGCAATAAATACATACACACAATACATCATTTTAGATCAAAGCAATTCTAAGTCAGATTATATTTTCCTCTACATGCGGAAGTGCGAGGCGTTCCTCTTGAAACATCATCCCTGGCCCAGCGGCCAAACGCACTCAGACATCAATTAAAAATGATAATTATAAATTTGCATACCTCCTATAAAATGGGCGCTACAATGCCTCGAACCATCAATTGGGAAGAACTTTACCCGTTTAATGGCAGCCAGCCGCTCTTCATGTCGCCCCTTCTCTTTTGGGATCCGGTAAAAGTGCAGATTCTTCGAATTCTCCTGCACGTTTGTACAGCCAAATGCTACGCAGTACTTCACAATTTCATATTTTGTCGCGGTGTATCTAATTTGAAAGGAGATCGCCGCTTAAAAGTTTAAACGTAGCCTTGTAGCCTGGCAAAGCTACGGCGTGTGTACAAGGGACAAGCATAGCGTCAGGTTCAAGATGGGCGCTGCCATTTTAGAGGAAGTTTGGTGACATCACATGAAAAAACTATGGCACTCCCAGGCAACATTCTCTGGCAACATCAAAGCCTGAACAGCTGTCACTCATTGTTAACTTTAACAACCAATCTCACAGCGCATTGCGGCAAAGAAAAGCAGCAGAACAGAGGGGACATCTCTAGATTGTTGACTTGTGGTCTGTGCTGCATTGGCGCAACACATTAGAAGTATATAAAGTATCGATACTCTGTGACATTATGATATATCGCCAAACGATATTTTTTCCCACCTCTAACTAACTTTTATGCAATCAATCAGTGTTTCTCAACTGGTAGATTGTCACATAAAAGTGCTTTATGTTGCCTAGGTGAGTTACCTTGTGTAACACGGTAATTTTCTTTTGGTGCTGCTACGAATGGAACACCTTATTATACCTAGGTTCGACTCAAGGAGCAAGAGCGACTAGGAAAAATATACAACACGACATTCATTATATACTATTATACAACATATATATATATATATATATATAACAACACCTGAACCATGTAAATCAAAAATATTACTTGGTCGAATCGTCCCTTCACAGCCAATTGCTGCCGTGCTTCAATGTCCGTTCTCCTATTCAGTGTATGTGTGTACTACCCGGGTAGTGTGACTGTATATAGTATGAAAGATGTTGTAGTGAAGGTGAGCTTATCTGCTCCCAGGGTAATGCTCCAAAAGTTGAAGTTGAAGAAAAATGGTAGTTTTCAATCCCGCCTTGAATCAGGCCGAATCCTCCTTGACATCAACGCTGTCACTCCGATGTAGATCCAGCAATTCAAAAAAACCAATCTGCATATTAAGGACTTCAATTAATTTTCAACCAACCATATAATTCATAACATGTCATCTCCCTTTTACATCCATCACACATAACTTCCAATACTGGTCAAAATAGGTCGTTTCTAAAATCAAACAAGTTGTTCGTAAAGTATACAGTGACAGATACTAGCTCTCATGTAGCAATTTCTTTCAAGATTGCATCAACATACAACATTAACATACTTGTATATGACAAAATAACACCTTACTATAGTTCCAATTTCCTCCGATTGGTTTTTTTTAGACAAAGAAAAGACACAACTTTGTAACTCAACTTTACAGGAAAACGTGTCTATCACATAGCCCTTAGCATAGTAGCATACAGCATAGCAACTCACCGGAGTCTTGTATCAAACAGAACAACTCAAAGCAATTCGCCCACTAGAGCAGTCCGGAACTCGTCAGTTTCTCTTTAGTCTGAGTCTTGGTCGCGCTAGCATTAGCAGTTTCTCATTTAGCATTCATAGCATCTCCATTTCCCAAAATGCAACGCTCATACCCCCACTTTTAGTGCAACGCCTAATCATGTAGTGCCATCTAGTGGACATTTCAACTCACAACAGTCATCTAAAATACAGTTCTTAATAAAAACCATGAGCTGTACTTTTATCAGTGTTACATCCACCCCCCCTTAATTGGCATGTGTCTCTGCATGGCAACTCACCCTCAACATCAATATAAAGGTTAGAGCCCGGGGGAAAGGTCTTGGCATTGTTTGGATTCAAGGGCTTCTGTAAGTACCTGGTCAAGGCTATGGATTAGTGAACGCATAACCAAAATCACAGGGGTACCAAGGGTTTTATACGACAACCTATCAGGCTCCTTCCTAGTTCTGGTTGGCCATCTCCGTTCTGACTTTTCTTCAACCTGAATAGGACTGGAATTGGTCATTGCAATCTCTTCTGCAACATTGTCTCCTTTGTTCTCATCTGGCAGCTCTTCCCTCTTATCATATGTCATTACTGTATCACCGATTTCCTCCCCAGGTTCCCTGGTTCCGATCTCATTGGGTAAGGTACCATCTTCCATAGACAAAGGATCAACAGAGAGGTCACTATTTACAATTGCCTCTGCACTTGTGCCTCGAGAGTGGTTGGAATGTTGTTTCTCTAATCCAATGGGATAGAACTCATTAGCAGTTGGGTCAAGGTTTGAACCCTGTGTATCCTCATGCAGTTTCCTAGGAAACTGGATCTTGGACTTGGGGATGTTACATAACACAGTGAAGTCATCCTGAGATGTTGAAGAACATTGGAATCCCTCCTCCTCGCTATCGTAGGAATGTTCTGCTTCCTCAACTTCAGGAACTGGCGTCTTATTGGAGACGTTTGGTGAAGACTCACGTTGTGTAGTCTGATGGACTTCTTCAATATCAACTGTGTCTGAAGGTGCAAGGAATCCACAAGGTAGAAGCAAGTCTCGGTGTAATGTTCTCTCAGGGCCTGCAGAGGTGGTAGGAGTCACGACATACACTGGAGAGTCACTGATGTGTTTCACCACTTTGTATATTATTTGACTCCACTTATCGGCCAGCTTGTGCTTTCCTCTGAGGTCCACATTTCTCACAAGAACATGATCTCCAACTTGCAAGGTGGATTCCCTGACCTTTAAGTCATATCTCTGTTTATTGCGAAAAGCTGTTTTATCACTGTGCTCTACGGCCAGTCGGTAACTCTCTTCCAGTGTTGCTCTGAGTTTCTTGACATATTCACTGTGTGTGATATTTCTTTGTCCTTCACGATGTAGTCCAAAAGCTACATCGATTGGCAGATTCGGTTGTCTCCCATACATTAATTGATAGGGAGAAAATCCAGTGGTGTCATTTTTCGTACAATTATAAGCGTGGACCAATGGCTGCACATGATCACGCCATTTGACTTTATCTTCTCTTTCTAGTGTCCCAAGCATTGCCAGCAGAGTTCGGTTGAAACGCTCTACAGGGTTTCCACGTGGATGGTAAGGTGTGGTTCTTGATTTCTTGATTCCCAGAAGGCCACAAAGGTCTTTGATAACAGCAGATTCAAAGTTGCGGCCTTGATCACTGTGTAACCGCTCAGGTATGCCATAATGTACCAGGAAGTGGTTCCATAGTGCCTTGGCAACGGTCTTCTCCTTTTGGTCAGTGGTGGGTACTGCGACAGCGTACTTGGTGAAGTGGTCGGTGATTACCAGTATGTTCTTTGTACCACTGCCGTCGGGTTCTAAGGAAAGATAGTCCATGCACACTAACTCCAATGGTCGAGTTGTCTTAATATTGACCAGGGGAGCAGTTTTTTCAGCTCTGGCCTTGCGCCGAAGGCAGCGGTCACATCTCTGAATTTTCTCCTCCAAGTCCAAACTCATTCTTGGCCAGTAAAATCGTGCACGTACCAGGTCCAACGTTCTCTCATATCCCAGATGACCGACATCATCATGGAGGCTCGACATTGTCACGGCTCTGTATTTCTTTGGGAGAACCAGCTGGAAGGTTAGCTGATTCCCACCCTTGCACTTCCTGTACAACACTCCACCGTCTAGCGTCAACTGGTCTTGAACTCTGAGCAGTAACTGAACTTCACGCTCTTCCTTAAGCCGGAGGCGGTAACTAAGGCGCTTTCCTGCTTGAATAATGCTTATTACTCGGTTGATGGCAGAATCATTTCGTTGTTCTGTTGCCCAATCTTCCTGAGACATTCTTGGAAGTGTGGAAGAACCGGGGAGCATATCAGTTTGGGCATATTGAGGAACGATCGCATTGGTATCCATTGCAAGACACTCCACAATGGCGAGTGAGTGATCATGTCCTTCCTTCATTTCAGAGGGATTGTCCAACTGATGTCTCTCACAAACAGCTTGGACAGCCTTCATTGGGAATGTTCCTTCAATGTCCTGCTTCATTACATTGGACATAAAGTGTCGCACTCGTTCATCTTCAATGTTCGTACTATCATCACTTTCTGCTGGAACATGAGGACGCCTTGACAGCCCGTCTGCATCTTGATTTCTTTTGCCAGCCCTGTATTTGATGGTGAAATTGAAATTGGACAGGTCTGCAAGCCACCTATGACCACAGGCATCCAGTTTGGCAGAGGTCAAGATGTAAGTCAAGGGATTATTGTCCGTCAGCACACTAAACTCCACCCCATAGAGGTAATCTGCAAATTTCTCGGTGACCGCCCACTTGAGGCTGAGGAACTCAAGCTTGTGTGTAGGGTACCTGCGCTCACAATTCGACAACCCTCGACTGGCATACGCAATAACTTTCATTTGACCATCCTGCTCCTGATAAAGAGCAGCTCCCAGTCCATGTGAGCTGGCGTCTGTATGGAGTGTGAATGGCTTTTTAGGGTCTGCAAATCCCAAAACAGGGGCTGATGTCAATTTTTCAATTAGCGTTCTAAATGCCTCTTCACAAGCAGGTGTCCATTTCTCATTGAAAGGCTTCTTTAAGTCAACATTGGAGAAGAGCTTTTGATTTTGGGGGACTTTCTCATGTCTTCTTTTCTTTGCAGGGATGAACCCTGCTGTGAGATCATTCAGTGGTTTGGCTATCTTCGAGAAATCTTTCACAAACCTCCGGTAATAACCTGTGAAGCCGAGGAACGACTTCACCTCAGAAATGTTGCTTGGTCGTGGCCACGTGGTTAGTGCAGCAAGTTTATCGGGGTCCGTTTCCACACCATTTTCCGACACAATGTGCCCCAAGTACCTCACAGACTTTTTGAAAAAATGGCATTTTTCCGGGGATAATTTAAGGCCGAACTCTCTCAAACGGTTCAGCACCTTGAATAGCCTCTGCTCATGTTCTTAAAGAGTATCAGAAAGACAATGAGGTCATCCAGGAATACCAGCACTTCTTTGTGATTCAACGACCCCATGCATTTCTCCATGACTCTCTGGAAGATGCTTGGAGCGTTCGTGACCCCCCTGGGGCATCCTGTTGAACTCCCAAAAACCCATAGGTGTGACAAAGGCCGTCTTATGTTTATCCTCCTCTTCCACCTCTACCTGATAATATCCGGATTTCAAATCCATGACAGAAAACCACTTCGCTCCGCTTAGAGGCAAAGGCCTCTTCGATATGTGGAAGAGCATAAGCATCTCTGATTGTCTTGCTATTCAGTTTTCTGTAATCCACACATAGGCGGATTTGTCCATTCTTTTTCTTTACTACAACAATCGGTGAAGCAAATGGACTTTCTGACTCTCTTATGATATTAGCATCATACAGTTCTTTCAAGTGTAGGCGAACTGCCTCATAATCAGCTGGATGGATGGGTCTTGGCCTATGTTTAAAGGGGATGGCATCAGACAGACGGATTTTGTGTTTCACTGCAGTTGTGTGCCCATAGTCAAGGTCTCCTCTTGCAAAAACCTCAGGAATTGAATTCAATCTCATGGTAATCCTGTTTTTCCATTCCTCTGACAAAGGGGAATCAGCAAATTCAAATTTAATGAAGTTTGCAGAATCTGTTTGACCTGCTGTCAGACAATGGGCGAAGGTGCTTGTATGACTCAAACTTTGTTGTCCTTCCAACCTAATATTTCTGGTGGGGTTTAACAAGGTGATGGATCGTGGCACTGAGAGTTTAGCCAGAGTTCGGTGAGCTGGAATCATAATGTCACGAGTTGAATCATTCTTGAGAAGAATAGGGACTTTAAAGGAGGTTTGACGTGGACTTGCCATGACATAGCTACAAAAGGTCAATTGGCCTGGTAGTCTGGACTCAGTGGAAGGCTCTATTAGAAGAGGTGTCCCATGAACAGTGGGGACATCTTTTTTCCCGCCGGGATGATTGTTACTTTTGGGCTGTAATTTAACTGTGCCCACGTAACCATCTGGTGTCCTACTTATATAGATGCTCTGTAAATGCCTGACAACTGGGGGGTATTCACATTCTGGTGAAATTTCAGTTCTTTCAGTGAAATCTTTGTAGAGGATGTCAAGTGTGTTTGTTCCAATGAGAATTGGAACATTCACGTTTACTCCCAGATTGGGGACTACTAGAGCTAATGTTGTGACGACTGTGGGCTCACCTGTAAAATGCTCTGGGAACCCTATGTCAACCTCAGTGCAGCCAATGTACGGAACGAGTTGGCCTGCCGCTCCTTCCACTTGTAAAAGATCATCTATGGGAGTAATGGGATGAGAAGGCAAGTGAGCATGATAAAAATCTTTGGTTATGGTTGTGACCTGGGAGCCCCCATCCATTAGGCAGTTTTGCTGTATTCCACTAACTGTGACTTTGGCCACATGTCTTGTTCCAACCAATCTGCTGGTAAATTGTTGGGCAGAAGCTGAGGCATGTTGACATTCAGCTTCCCACTTCCATCTGAACTTGGGACTGTTTCTTGTGCCCTCGGCTCCAGTATGTCCCTTTACTGGAACCTGGTCCAGTTTAAAGACTGTTTGGCCTTCCAATCGTCCTGTTTGATTTTGAGTTCAGCATATTTTTGATCTACAAGTGCCTTATTCACGGGCTTGTCACAGTTCCTGGCAATGTGGCCATCCTCACCGCACTTAAAACAAAACCAGGCTTTTGGCTGGGGTCTAGTAGTAAGTGCGTTTTGCGGCCTCACTCGATGAGCCTGCACTTCAACTAATGTCGTGGATGGGCTGTTTGACGCAGTATTTGCTTTAGATTCATTTTCCTTCTCTTGCTTATGCTTCTGGCGATGGAGCTGCATTTGTATTTGGGCAACTTGGCTTCTTAGACTTTCAGTTTCAGTGATGTACGACTGCAGTAAGCTGACATTGTTGTCAAAGGAAGAGGTTTCAGGCACACAGTGGACGTTCATGAAGGGCTTAGTTTCGGTGGCGCCTAAGTGACGTTGCATTCTGTCATTTTTTGATGCTCTCCTGTCCTCTTCAGTGCGAATCTGAAGCAATAGCTCTGCAAAATTAGGGGGAATTTCATTTTTTAGCTCCAGCTGTAAGACCAGACTGTGGTCCCAACAGCCACGTTTAAACTGCTTTAATAAGTGTCGGTCAGCATTTGCCTCTTTTGCACCACCTCTCTTCACAGCAGTGTACAGGAGACTCTGCAGTCTCTGAAGATAATCAGATGCCTTCTCACCTGCATTCTGATTAGTGTTCAAAAACTTGGCAAACACTTCCTCGCCATCCTCAACAAGTCCATATGCTGAGTCAAGTAGCTGAACATAAATTTTGGGATGTGCAGACGTACCAAGCTGCCTTACGACATCTGAAGCTGGGGGAAGCAGACTCTCCAAGATTTTTCGCCGTTGAACATCAACTGAAAGGCTGTCATCATTGAACATCAACTCAGCATGTAAAGACCATGTCTCATAATCTGCTTCACCTGGGGGTTTGGGTATTCTACCTGAGAACGTCCTCATCCATTTGGAGTTACTGGGTTGACTTTTAATCACATGCTCCACTATGACACGCTGAATTTCAGGTGGGTTTATCACATCGTTGCTCAATTCTGGCATTTCTTGGCTGTGGAGCATTTTACGGTTCTTTTTATATGCACCAGTTTCATTTTGTTTGGGTGTCATTTTAGTTGGAAGTGACTGTAAACACTCATCTTCAACTGTTTTCTTTCTTCGGCACACCAGAGGAGTGGTGCTATTGTCGGAATTACAATCATTTTCAGAGTCACTACTATCACTGGAGACAAAGGGTGAGCTAATCTGTTCAGTAACTAAGTTAGATGTCGGAGGGTGAGTTACTTGCCATTTTATTCCTGGGTTATTAGCATTTGAAACTACCATGGGAAGAAGTGGCATTACATTGGCTCCTGACTCAAATTCGACGATGACTGTATCCCCATCTAACTGCCGTGTGTCTCGAGTTCTCTGTATTCTAGCAACAGGGCCAAAATCTTTCAGCGATTCAACAATGTGGCGATCTGCATCATGACTGGTAACACCAATCACATGAACTAACAGATTGTCATCACTTGTTGCCATTTTCATCAATTACATGGGGAAAACAATTAAATACTGTGTCAAATAATCAAATGGTACTTTCTGGTAATCAGCAATTTTCCTTGGGTTACCTATATAGCCCTTGCTCCTGGCTAGCTCGCCAAAATGTAACACGGTAATTTTCTTTTGGTGCTGCTACGAATGGAACACCTTATTATACCTAGGTTCGACTCAAGGAGCAAGAGCGACTAGGAAAAATATACAACACGACATTTATTAAACTATTATACAACATATATACTATATATATATATATATATATATATATTATATTTATATATAACAACAACTGAACCATGTAAATCAAAAATATTACTTGGTCGAATCGTCCCTTCACAGCCAATTGCTGCCGTGCTTCAATGTCCGTTCTCCTATTCAGTGTATGTGTGTACTACCCGGGTAGTGTGACTGTGTATAGTATGAAAGATGTTGTAGTGAAGGTGAGCTTATCTGCTCCCAGGGTAATGCTCCAAAAGTTGGTTGAAGTTGAAGAAAAATGGTCGTTTTCAATCCCGCCTTGAATCAGGCCGAATCCTCCTTGACATCAACGCTGTCACTCCGATGTAGATCCAGCAATTCAAAAAAACCAATCTGCATATTAAGGACTCAAATTAAATTTTCAACCAACCATATAATGTATAACATGTCATCTCCCTTTTACATCCATCACACATAACTTCCAATACTGGTCAAAATAGGTCGTTTCTAAAATCAAACAAGTTGTTCGTAAAGTATACAGTGACAGATACTAGCTCTCATGTAGCAATTTCTTTCAAGATTGCATCAACATACAACATTAACATACTTGTATATGACAAAATAACACCTTACTATAGTTCCAATTTCCTCCGATTGGTTTTTTTTAGACAAAGAAAAGACACAACTTTGTAACTCAACTTTACAGGAAAACGTGTCTATCACATAGCCGTTAGCATAGTAGCATACAGCATAGCAACTCACCGGAGTCTTGTATCAAACAGAACAACTCAAAGCAATTCGCCCACTAGAGCAGTCCGGAACTCGTCAGTTTCTCTTTAGTCTGAGTCTTGGTCGCGCTAGCATTAGCAGTTTCTCATTTAGCATTCATAGCATCTCCATTTCCCAAAATGCAACGCTCATACCCCCACTTTTAGTGCAACGCCTAATCATGTAGTGCCATCTAGTGGACATTTCAACTCACAACAGTCATCTAAAATACAGTTCTTAATAAAAACCATGAGCTGTACTTTTATCAGTGTTACACTTGCATACCTTTCTCATTTGTCCTTGCTGATTTTTCCATGCTGCGAGCAAACAACTTTTAATATCTATTTGCAAGAGTAATGCTGTTTCGGTCAAACAGAAATAAAAAAAATAAGACATCTTGTTCCAGATTAAAGAGCATACGACAGGAGGAAAAAAAAAAAAAAAAGGCTTAAATGGCATTATTATGTGAATTAGAATCATATTTTGAGACGATTAGACTATATACAACAATTTAGCAAAGCGCAGATGACGAGAAATTAGTTTTTTAATCTGCCGGTTAGCCACACCTACCATTATAGGTCTTTAGCGTCCCCAACAGGTGGATGACGTCAGCGGTAGACTGGGCTCATCGGTTTTACTATTCAGCCCATTGAGGCGGAATTATTTAAAACGACGAAAACACGACGAAGAGAGCCGCAAAATGTCATTGTTTCAGGCTCTCTACTCCAATATTTGTACAGGATATTCTTTTTATCCAAGTATTTTTCCCCAATAAATGGCTTGAGAAGGACCAGTCAGCCAGTCGAGGGGGAACTATTCACAACAAGGAAAATGTGACGAAGAGAGCTGCAAAATGTCATTGTTTCTCTTTACTTCAATATTTTTACAGGATATTCTTTTCATCCAAGTATTTTCCCCAATTGCTAAATAAATGGCATGGTCATGACAAATAACAGTCTTGTGCTAAATGGAATATGAAATAATAAAAATGCATTTATTCAGGACGACATGGCAAAATTACTCCATAATGGTCAAAACTGTCGACTTCACCTTTACTGTCGCACCTCCCGAACGATATTTTATGACACCCAAATGGGACATATGTCATTTCCCTTCCTCGGCTTCGGAGAATGTAAAACCAAAAGGCGTGACAGCTAGCCGACATGCTAACCCGAACCAAGTGATGTTTCAAAGTCTTCGAAGCGGAAAATCACACATAACTAGCCTGGATTTATTGACATGACGACTGGGTTGTCGATTGTGTTCGCGGATCGGCAAACCGCCCGGCGGAGAGCAATTTACAGTTCGTTCCCCGGAGGAGGGCGGCTGCAGTTGTTGTGCAGCTAACGTGCTGCTAATGAGCATGAGGACAGCTTTTTACATGCCTATCAATGATCAAACGTAAGTAGTCCTTTATTTAAAGAAAGTTTGTAGTGTTTACTTTGGAATCGCTGTATCAATATTTGACATAATACAAAACAAGATGTTTACTCACTTCCTCGTAAGTCCAGTGGTCCCACAGTAAATATCCACGGTGAATGGGAACCTTTTGAAACTCCAAAAAGGCGCATACGCCTCTCCCTCATAAAGAATGATTTTTCTGCAGCCGTTTGGCTGGCGTGATGCGAAAAATAAACGTATTAATCCGCAAAATCAGCTGAATCCTTCGTCCTCATACACAACAGTACGCTGTATAGACCCTACCCACGTGACGTCACAGCTCCGCTCTCCTGAATGGTACCGCCCACTTGTCCGTCAAAACATAGTGTTAACCTGTTACGGCTACGTACATTTCTCCTATTTACGGCGTGTTTTTCTGCTCCTTAACATTAATAATCAAAATGGTGAAGGCGTGTGTGGCTGTTGGTTGCACTAACAGAGTGCTTCTCAATTATTTTTTGTCACGCCCCCCCAAGGAAGACGTAAATGTTTCGCGCCCCCCCAAACTCTCTGTCGCCACTGTAAATAGTATCATTTGTCTATAAAATTACTGTTATAAATACGCATCTGCCTAACATTGTGTCCTTTTTATCTAATGAAGAAAAAAAGTAACATAGATCAACTTATAATAAAGTATAACTTTATTATAAACATTGTTTTGTTTGTAACAGAGAAGACTTGATGTGCATCAATTTGCCTGAATTAAAAAAAAAAAAAAATTCACATCCAAACTAAAAAATACACTCAAGGTACATTTTTGACCATTTGATACAGAAAAATAAAATGTAATAAAATCAGTAAATAATACCAAATTAAAATTGATTAGAAACATTCACTCATGAGGACAATGTGCCCAAAAATTTGACCGAAAAAACAAATCTGAATAAAAGGGGGGAAAAAAGTGTCCTTGGACAGGACAGTTTTTATTTTTGCTGCTCACAGTATTTACCTCCTTTGCAATGATGGAGTTTTTTTTCAATTAGCATGCTAACAATGCTCACTGGCTTACTGATATAACACTGACAAAGCAGGACGATTGTTGGCAATATTCGTCACGTTTTCACTGAAAAAAATCAAGCGGCTTAACAATGAGATTGGGGTCTAATGTCTTTAAGTGGCGTCTTAATTGATTTGGCTTCTTGCTGTCTGCTATAATTATTTTTAGACACAGTAAACAGTGGTCTTTCATCATCACCCACTGTATTAAAAGTCAAAGCTAAAAGGCAAACGGCACGAAAAAAGCGCGGCCGAGGTAGAACCGTAGGTGAGGGCAGTCGTCGTGACGATCCCAAGCCGAAAATGGCACTTCTCGGGCGGCGACGTGAGAACCGGTGTAGGTTCACTATCCTCTTCCCCTCTAGACCTACACCGGACAAGACAGTGGGTCGCTGCGTGAGTGAGTCCGGTCGGAAAACGGCTTTCGAAAACGGCGGTGGAACACTGCTCTTCTTCTTCTTCTTCTTCTTCTTCTGTTGTCTGTGTGTGCTGAGTGCTCTTCCTTAGTTCAAAAATACTGCGCGCACTCTGAAAATGAGAGCGCCACTGCCACCTACTGACTGGATGTGCAAGTACACTTTATTCCAGTACGGCAAAAAAAAAAAAAAAACCCACATAAAACATGTTCCCCGAGGTCACGTGCGCCCCCCCTGGCATTGCTCTGCGCCCCCCCAGGGGGGCGCGCCCCACTATTTGAGAAGTACTGCACTAACAGAAGATGGAAGGAGAGACTTGAAGTTTTACCGTATTCCGAGGGATCCAAACAGGAGAGCGAAATGGACAGCTGCAATTCGACGTGAAAACTGGGCACCAAAAAAATCACCACAGACTATGTAGTAGTCATTTTATATCCGGTAAGATGCATTTAAGATATACTTAGGGGGTTTTGGGCTGACAAATAACCACAATTAAGATCATTGCGAGGCTAATCGCCGACAACATACACGAATGTATGTCGTGAGAGTGCTATCGCTAAACCATATAAACATTAAAAGCCCTAGCTCCATTGACAAATGACATGAAATACATTAGACTTGACAGTGGATGTTAGCAAGAACAAAAGATTTTGAATTGAAAATTTCGTAACTCCCCTTCCGAGCACAAGATTCCTGCCGAATTTTCTTGTACGAGGACCTGTTTCACCCAACCAGCAACGTAGCATTTATAAGCCTCCAAGCTCTTAAAGTTTTTCAAACTTTTGTGAGAATAGGCTGATTTTGTGTGGACAAGATAGTTGTAAATATCAGGGTCAGGCAGAGACGGCGAAGGCAGCCGGTCAAAAATCATCGATTTAGGCATCAAATATGGATCTAGCGACTGTATAGAACGAAGCTTTTCCACATAACGCCTTTTATGCAACACATCCAGTGAGTTTACGGCATCAGAAAGCACCGGGTCTTCCATGAAATGCATTTTAAATTCCTCGATCAATTGAAACCAATGCTAAAACAGAGACAAAATGACGGACAAGTGGGCGGAACCATACAGCGAGCACGTGGTTTTATGACGTCGGTGGGTAGGCTCTATAGTGAAGAGGAAGTCTTCTACCGTACACGTCACAGCGCCCTCTTGCCTGGTACACCAGACTCACCGCTGTTCTAGTGTTGTATCGGTCGCGAACGATTTGTTCTTTATGAACGAATTGTTTGGGTGAACGGGACCGAACTAATCACCATCTGCACTGATTCGTTCTCTGAAGTCGGGGCTTGTTGCTGCGTGGGAGGGCGTTGAGCAAGCGGCAGCGTCTTGACATCGCACACGACCAATCAGACGCCAGCCTCATCGCGGGCAGGGGAGGGAGCGGAAACAGAATCAGGGCGTCTGTCACTCACTTCCACGTGTGGCCAATAAGCAGCCAGCGTGCAGGCAGGGGTCCAAGACTGAGTTACAGGGTGACCCCAAAAAAAAAAAGTTTACACTCAGTTGACTGCTTGTTTAACCCTTGAGAGTCGAAGGACGCGCCGGCGCGTCCTCAGCGCACGTCGTCTTTGAAGCGCCCTCACGTTTTAAATACGTCACCCACATGCCGTTGGTTGGTCTCGTTTTAAAGTGCGGAAGTTGCGGTTTACTGTCATTATTTGAAGTCAATCGACCAATTAAAACGTGAGATATTGTCATTTAAGTTTTATAGTTTTATTGTCCTCTCAAAAAAACATTAAAACGCTGCATGGATCATTTGTTTGTGTCTATATTTCCATCATTTCTTGTCCTTTTTCAAAACGGAAGCTCCATGAAAAAACCACAAATCAAACGAACCCTTTCGAAGTCACAGTGGACGCACTAAATGCGTTTTTTAAATAAATATAACTGCCATGCGAGGTTCCACCGAACGAGAGGGAGGAGTGTTCTGAAGCAGCAAGGTGGCGAGCCGACGGCCGTTTGGATCGAGCAGCGACTTTGTGTGACTTTGAGAATGAACGGAAAACTAAATTTAGCGCAAGCAATTGTGCTATTTGATCAACTTGAGGAAGAGGATGGTCCAAATTCGTCATCATCGTCTTCTTCGGAAGAGTCCTCGAGTGAAGATAGTGACGTATTTGAACACGTGGGTGACGCCATCGACGAGCAGAGGTAAGCAAACTCACTTTTTTTTTTTTTTTAGGCTGGAAAAAGTTTCTTTTGAAAGTTTCTTTTGATATTGCAAGACAAAGTTAATTTTGATGCAATATAAGTGTGTGTTTGTGTATATAATAATAAAATGTGCATATCAGATCAAAGTCGTACGTGAGCTGTGTGTATCCAAGGCAGGAATTTATAATTGTGGTGATCTTCTTTCTATATGAAGATTAGGGATGTAGCGCATATTCAGCTATGGTATTCTTTCTATTGTCATACATATAGATTTCCAATATTATTTATTGCTGTATATATTTTTATTTTATACTTTATTATTTTCATAAATACTGACTTTTCTTCATGTACATTTATAGTGACAATGAAAGTAAAGTGAAATGAAAATGGAAGGGTGGAAAGAGGACCAACACCCCATGGAAGTGTGGGCTGTGTGATGTCGCCCTGTTTCGAATTCCAGGACGAAAATGCTTTTCGGAGTGGCATGCCTGAAAAAAATTTAACTTGTTTATTGTAAATATTTTTGAAAATACTTTTTTTCCCCCCAGTGTTTTATATTTATATATATATATATATACATTTTTTCCCACAATCAGTCTTCTCAATTTGTATATAAATGTGTGTTCAAGAAGCTTGATTGTGTGTACAGTTTTCATCAGGTGATGGGCTGCAATACCTAAACTCCTAAAGAGATGGCATCTAAACACTTTTTGTGTTAGATGGTATATATTTTTTCACTGTTCAGTCTGCTGTATATAACCTGTTTTGACTAGAGCATGTATAAAGGCAAAAAACGTCTATGCTATACCTGTTGTTTATGTTGATTTGTCAAATATAAGACTATTCTAAATTTTTTTGGTTGAATGTTCATCCTAACATGTTGAATAAATATTACAAAGTTTCAAAACGGTTCGTTACGCATGTTTGGTTGTCAATTGGACATCAAAATTAAAAATTTTGACAAAACGATTGTGGAATTTTTGGTCTTTTTGGGCCCAAAATGATGATTTATAATTGGTCAGTGACGGAAACAACAGTTTGGACATGAAGTTCAAGGTGTCACAAAAAAAGGGACCAAACCAGGCCATCGTAAACAATTCTTTCTTTGAAATATAAAGGCAACTTCAAAGGCATGCAAAATCAGACAAAATAGGCCCAGACCTTAAAGGGTTAAAAGCCATTGAAACATGTGGCGGGGCTCTTGCTCCCAAAAATGGCAACCGAAGCAGAATGATGGTTTTCAAGTGTTTTTATTAGTGATGGGACGAAATGGGCCGAGGTTCCGAAGCTCGTGTCGAGTAATGGGAGGGGTGTTTCTACGAAGCTTGTAGCCAGGCGCGCATCATTTCGGCAGAACCCGGAAATGATGATGTGAGAAGCCTCGCCGGCCGGCTGAATCTGTTGAACGCTTCGGAAGTGATCCGACGTTCGGCGCGCATTGCAAACACAATAGTCTACAGTACAAATTGTTTGCCAAATGCAATGGCGATCGCCTGTTATCTCACATTTTGAGCATTTTGGGTTCCTGTGCTTGTTACATGATCTGTGCGCAACAGTGCAACCAGTGCAATCTTTTTTCGTGCCTTGTCCTTTGCTTGCGATGGAACCGGCGCGAAAAAAGCGATCTCCCCTGTATGGGAACATTTTCATTTGATTGCTTTCAATAAGGTAAGGGAGAAGAACAACATTAATATAAATGTGAGTGTACTAAAGATACACGATAATATCGGCCACCGATAATTATCGGCCGATAATGGAAATTATGACGTCACACAGATAATAAAAAAAAAAAAATCAACCGATAATGCAATCCGATAATTATATACTTGATTTAGCCTCCAAATGTGCGCAACCAAGCAGTTTTCTCCACTGCCGCCTGCTCAACCCCTCCCCTCTCTGAAGCCCCTGTGGGAGGAGGGGTTTAGGAGTACGGCGTCATAGAGGAGGTGGTGTTACACATCAGTGTTGAGGCGCTCTCACTGGCGTGCGTTGCTTTTCCCGTGTGTGAAATGAAATAAACGACGCTCTCGCCATTTACAAAACAGTTCCTCAAGGCGTAAAGAAAGTCCTCATTGAACACCACTAGCACTAACCCAGCAGCCATTTAAAACTCCATCACAATGATTTTTGGAACGAATACGAGGCTGCTGCTAGCACGAATGCTAAAGCTGTTGTTAACAAATAAACTATAAAGGAAGCTACGGGGCTTGTGACGATACAGAGACACTGCGGTCCTCCGGGAGTCTGGGTGTTTGGGAATGCAGCCCAAAGCGAGTGGTAAACTCCCATCTATGGCTAAACACCTCACGAGATCGATAGTTGACAAGTAGCGGTCTTCCGACGGAGCCTGCCGGTCCGGCAGGCCGCCGCCACCGCCTCGCCCTAGGCGGGTAGAGCATGAGAGCAGAGCCATGCGCCGCAGCGAGCCGCCTGGGGCGGGCGGATATCCGGTACGAACTTAGCTGTCGCCGCCACTCCGGTTCAAGACAGAGGCCTGGCGTGGGTGCTAATTTGGCAGCCGGGCGGACCGAAGGGCACAGGCGGGAGGAAATTCCCGAAATGACCCGATAGCCAAACCCCTGGATGAAAAAATAATGCAGTTCCTACGACCACGATTCTTCGTGAAAGACATGCCGATCACATCAGTTACCGCGGACCACGGACATTTACACAGGTGATGTCAACAAACCATGTTTATCATGACGGCACAGTGGTTAGTTGATAATTGTAACATGCACCAAACCACACAAAGAAGTCATCCAGTCAGTAATGCATTCAGTACGCTTTAAATTTATGACGTCTTAATAAGATCATTCTTCTTAAATCTAGTCAAATAATTTTCCCCATCTTGTTTGAGTGTTGAAGACTAGTTGAATGCGCCAGATTATTCGAGTTAACTAAATATTGCAATTTGTTCTTAAGCCCAAACATCTAAAAAAAAATGTCATTTTTCACCTAAATCAAGAAAAAATTGCTTTCAAATAATGTTTTGAACCATACATATTCTTGAATAAAGAACATTTCTGACAAGTTTTTTTTTTTTTAGGATTATGTATAATAATTTATTGCTTAAAATAAGGCTGTTAAGCTTATTTTCAGCTGGCCATTTCTCTTCAAGTAATCTGAGTGAAATATACTTGAAGTGCTGGCAGTTAATTTAACTTATTTCCAATAGATTTACACTGAAAACAAGGGACTTTGACTAGTCTTAAGGAGCTGTGTAGTAATGTTATACTTTAGGAATGGCATACTTTTAAAGCCATTTTTGTGCAACTTATGTATTTACTCTGTAAGTAATTGTTGCCAAAAGTTTACCATTACACAATGTCAGACAATCTGTCTTTATTTAGATGTTGGAATCTACTACTACTACTACTACTACAACTACAACTACAACTACAACTACTACTACTACTACTACACATTTGATGTTTGAAAAAAAAAGAGCAATATTATTTTTGCACAGCAATATTTTCTCTTGTGTATACTTTAAAATTTTACATAAATCTTTAATAAAATTATCGGCTTGACATTATCGGTTGGAATGAGGAGGAAATTATCGGTGTCGGCTGAAAAATGCATTATCGTGCATCACTAGTGTGTACCTATCTGAAACAAACATCAACAGAATGAACAATCCATTAGTGTACTGGGAGGCACAAAAGAATACCTACCCAAATGTATATAAACTGGCACACACATTTATCTGCACCCCAGCTTCATCTGTGCCTTGTGAAAGAATATTTTCTAAAGCTGGTGAAATATTGTCCAAAAAAAGAAACCGTTTAAAGCCAGCCACTGTGGGAAAGCTATTATTTCTCAACAAAAATGAATAACAAATTATCCTTAGCACTTGTTGTATTTTGTTCACAAACTAAATTACTAACATAAGCACATTCATATCTTTGTCATAATCAAATAACCTTTGAATTCTTAACAATGTTGACCTCTTGGGCTTCTAGACCACTTGATGGCGCCATAGAGTAAATGAAGCACCATGAAGCTTTGCTACACGTGCAAACCAATTGGCTGCAAAGCTTCATTGCTTCATGAGGCTTCATTTGGCCATCACTGGTTTTTATTAACGACGTTCCCAACAACTTAACAAGCAGTGTTCTGTGACAAAGTGCAAAAGTGATTATTTACAAAAGTTAATCCAACATTCACCATATTTACAAAACATTAACTGCATGACAAATAAAATAAAAAAGGTCTGTTACCTGATCTGCACCACTGCGTGACTCCAAATGACTGAGGTAGGAAAGGTAGGTCCCTCTTTACATTGTCCTGGCCCCTCCCCTCCAGCCAATTAACTCCAAAAGTTCAGTTATCTGCTTAATAACTACAGTTTGTGTAATATTAGCTTCACTATAAATTAAAGAAAAATACAATAAACAAAATACTGGTACTACCATACCGAAAAAACATTTGGAAAGGAAAAGAAATTTACGTTGGTCAAAAACTCAAGCCGTACGGTGACGTCACTCACTGACGTCCCGCCCGCGACGTCATAAAACCAGGAAGTGAATGCGCGCTCGGTTTTGACAGTTAAGCACGTGAATAGAGGATGACTACATGTGGAAATGTTTGTTAAGAGTGAGTACGGCATAACGATGTTGTGGCGGCAGTCTAGTGTGCACCCCAGACCCCCGCGATGCCTAAAAAGTTAACAGGTACGGTGTGAGTGTACGCGCGCACGTGTATGTGTGTGTCAAATGAATAATATTGAAAACGCCGAGTCTGCCGTGTCTCACGCGTTATATTGCGGCCGCAGAGTTCCCCCCGGGATCTGACGGGGCTACTCCGTCACAAAACATATCTAAATAGGTTGTCATGCTTAAGTGATTCATTAAGGTCACTCAATGCAGCTGGTAATCTCTCGTCTCTACAATTCCTGTGCTTTTGCTGAACATGAAGAAAACTTTAGCTGTACCTGAATTGCTGCGTGCCGGTCTGACACCTACTGAGATTGCAGCAAATCTGAGAATATCCAGATGTGCAGTCTACAAAGTTAAAAAGAAGCTGAAAGATACTGGAACAGCCTCACGAAAACCTGGGTCTGGAAGTGCCAATCTGTGCGGACCAAAAAGTTGATTGACAAGGTGATATGTGGCCACCCCAGAGTCCAGATCTCAATCCCCTGGATTATACCATATGGGCAACTGTGGAGGACAGTGCCTGTAAGAAGCCACAAACTTCTGTGGCAGCCTTGGAGAGGTCCATTGTTAGATCTTGGGAAAAGATGACAGCATCCTACATAAAGAAGACCTGTCAAGCATTCCGCAGACGCCTGGAGGCTGTTGTGACACTTAAGGGAGGACACATTGAAAAATAGAGTGTACTGTACATGTTCTTTACAATAATGTATCATTTCTAAGTTGAATAAACATGGCATTTAAGTTGTATTATGGCAGTGTAAACTTTTTTTTGGGTCACCCTGTATGTCACTTCCCGTTCAGTGACTCGGTCCTCCGGTTCCTGACCTAGCTTGCTGCTAACTTGATTATCCAGAAATGCGGAGAACGAGTCAAAAAAATGAAAGGAAATGACTTTGTCACATGTTTGTTAATGTGGAGCCTATCATATGCTGCTCAAACAGAGAAAAATACCACTCAAACCTAGCGAGCATGGTTTAGTGTACTACTTTTCTCAACAGACTCGGGACTACCTATGACGACATACTATCAAATTTACAGTTTACAACACGGGTATCTACGAGGCAAGCAAAAGCTGAGCTGCGGTCGCGTGACAGCAGTGAAGGGGGCAGAGAACTGTCACTATATGGATGCTTCATGGCAGCGATATTTACCTCATGTGTGCACAGAATAAAAAGAATATTTAGTATGATAACCATAATACTGATTTGCAGTGAAACTATATACATGTCAATTTTTTCCGAGTTTTATTTTTTTTGTGTGTCAGAGCGTGTCGGGTGTTGGTTGGTTTGACAAATTATGTCCATCCGTCCATCATGTGCTACTCAAGCGCCCAAAAACAACGCACGCGGACACGGGAGATGTCGCAATATGTCTACATTTTTCTCAACAGACTAATGAGAGTAGAAAGGCGACATCGTAAAGAGCAAACAATTATGTATCGTCAGCATTTGACAATCTGAGATGAGAGGAAGACAGGGGATCTGACCGGGTATTTTGTTAATACAAGTGCAAAAATTCAATACGATCATCTTAGTACTGATTTGCAATTAAACTGTGAAATATGAAA
Source organism: Corythoichthys intestinalis (assembly GCF_030265065.1). NCBI lineage: Eukaryota > Metazoa > Chordata > Actinopteri > Syngnathiformes > Syngnathidae > Corythoichthys > Corythoichthys intestinalis. Next base: position 2,466,959 of record NW_026651595.1, on the reverse strand, counting down.
ATGTAGTATTGCTTTTATTATTTTAGAGCAGCACATTTGACAACTAGGTATTTACTCTTTAGTTTTAACAATAGTGACCAAAAATAATAGTGATGAGCATAAAAACAAAAATACAACAGAGCGAGAGGTAAATATGATGTGTTGGTCGTTCCATATTTAGAAATTAAACTTTCGATTTATTTTTATTTTCGTGACAGCAAGGATGCCGCGTTGGCTGGTAGCAGCAGCATTGTATATGTGATCAAGATCATGCCAAAGAAAGTCCGTGCGCCCCCGACCCAAACCCCCACTCCCCCCACAAAAGGAAAATGTTTAACCGTGTCCTAAATCGAAATGCAAGCACGAGCCATGACTTTGATCCCATAGAAATCGGACAGGCGACGCGGAAGTTCTCCCTCACTTTTGCAGCAGCGGGAGGGAGACGAGGCTGTGAAAGCAGAATGATCACAATGTTCAGCCAGCTTCCGCAGCGCCGCTACGAACATAGTGACAAATTTCCCCTCTTCCTGAGTTCTCTTGTGAAATCGGAATCTCTCTGCTACCACAACGGGCTTGGGTGAAAAATGTCCATTAAGAGTTTCCACGATTTCCCTGTACGTTTTACTACGAGGTTTATCGGGTTGAAGCAAGTTTCTCAGTAAATTGAAAGTCTTTGGCCCAATAACGCTCAAAAACGTGGGCACCACTTTCTCTTCCGCTATTTCGTTAGCTTCCACGAAATAGCCGAACCACTCCGTGTACGAGCTCCACTGTTCCACAAGCTCATCAAAAGGACCAACAGAGCTGATAACTCCCGCCATAGCGCGACTGTCACTCATTTCTGAAACTACGACGAGCGGTCAATATGGAGCCTGTGTGCAAGAGAGGGAGGGACCAAGCAATGTCACTTCCCGTTCAGTTATACTGCGATGCGGTCTTTGGTGATTCGTTCGGCAACGTCACTTCCCGTTCACTAACCGAACGATTCATTTGGGCGGGGAGGGAGATGAGGGGGCGAACGATTCTTTGAACGATTTGTTTGAACAAGTCTTTTTACTGAACGAACTGAAATGGATTTGTTTCCTCAAGTGAACGACAGGTCCCGTCACTAATGAGGAGCCTGTGTGCAAGAGAGGGAGTGACCAAGCAATGTCCCTTCCCGTTCAGTTATACTGCGAAGCGGTCTTTGGTGATTCGTTCGGCAACGTCACTTCCCGTTCACTAACCGAACGATTCATTTGGGCGGGGAGGGAGATGAGGGGGCGAACGATTCGTTGAACGATTTGTTTGAACGAGTCTTTTTACTGAACGAACTGAAATGGATTCGTTTCCTCAAGTGAACGACAGGTCCCGTCACTACGCGGGTGTTCCAGCTATTGAGTCTGGCCACCATTCAGCGGATACAATTTCCAGGGCGGAGAAAGCCACAGCAAACAGACAGCGGAGTGGACCAATCAGCGACGGGCAGACGTTAGTAAAATGACAAGGGCAGGACGAGGGACTTGCGCGCGGAAGTAAACATACAAAGAGAGCTGAGTTTATTTAACATGGCTAGCGCGAGACAGACTGTTGTCAATGACTTGTGTCGATGTGTTTTTGGTAATTTAAAACCGATTTTACCGTGGACTGGAACATATTCTCGGCTCTCCCGTTCACCATCTGTGTTGTTGTGGAGACGACTTTCGACGACGCGCAAGAGTGACGTTGCTCGTTAAGAACACGTCACGCAGATAAACGAATCTGATTTGTCGATTGATTTTGTACCTGCTCGAGACGCCGTTAATGGGCTGGTTCCCAGACTTTTCTCTCAGTGTTTGAAAAATACGTGGAGAACAGTCTGGCCGTGCCAGGCAGAGCGCCGCCCTCCTCAATGCAAGACCGAAGCCGGAAGTAACTCATTTTCATGGCGCGGGATTCAAAAAACTAAATAAATATAGCGATCGCTTCCACACACATCCAAGCGGTCCATATCATTCAGGAGCATAAAATACCGCGTGTATTATGAAATAAACATGCTTTTTCGTGTCACATGCACTTTAAAGGCACTGCAGCAACACATAAAATGCTTGTAAAACAGCTAGAAATTATGATGAGGACACATACAAAATTGTGCGAGGTTTTATCCCAAAGATTTAATTTAATTTAATAATTTAATTCATACAGATTGATTCCATTCATTTTGTTCATATAAACAAATCGCAATAAATAGCATCAGTATCGATGCAGTTCAAATACCACATACGTTATTAACACAATATTAGACGAAGTTCTTGAGTGAGAGCATCTCACTGAAATCACATTTACAGTAATTGTCATTGTATATACAGGTATCTGGATTTTACTAGCAAATTTAAATTGCAATATTTGAACATAAATTATATTAGCATACACACTTGTTAATAATCTCTATCGAGGAATGTAAAAATAAACATTTGTCTTAAGACCACTCAACGGTGTCTAGATAAATAAATATAACTGAAAAAGAACCCCATCTTCGTCATGGTATAACAAAAATAAATAGATAGATAAAAATTGAGTTTTCCTTCAGGTAAAACACGACACAAGCACGTCCATAAGCACAGCTAAACGCAACAAAAAAATGACAACTTTTTTTACCTTGACTATGATTAATGTATTATTCTCTGAAAAAAGTCTGCATAGGCTGCAAATAAAAAGATATTTAAATAATGTAGAAAATAAATACATTTTAAATAAATGTAAGGCATTAGCCAATCAAACGTACATTTGAAGGGAAACAATGGAACGGCACATTCAGCAAGTGCCAAGGGGTAAATGTAAGTCCCAGCATAATGAAAATAATTCACTTAATAATGTGAGGGTCAATTCTATCCTAACAACATATGGGAAGACAATCTAAATTACCTATATAACTCAACTCATTATATAATGCATATGAGGTTCTTTGGTATTAAATGACCCTAAATGGGGAAACCCAGGGTTTTCTTATGCTTTAAAGGGATAAATGGATGTTTTCTCATTAATTTGTCATTTTTCTTTGTTGTTTTTTTCTCTCAGGTCCTGATGTTGGAGTTGATGTTGTTGATGTCACCAAACAGACTGATAGCAAGATGAAACTCAAAGATTTTGTTGATTATTATTATAGCACAAACAGAAAGAAAGTTTTAAATATAATCAATCTGGAGTTCTCTGACTCAAGGTAGACGCTCGTTGGAGAGTTTATAAATAATCTACAAGTTTGACTATAAAAGTGTCCGTGCCCACATTTATTTGTCTATTTTCCTCTTTGGAACAGGATGAACAGTATTGTGGAGAGTCCACAAATTGTACAGAGATTGTCTTGGGTTGAAAACTACTGGCCTGAAAATGCACTGCTTGGAAAGCCGAAAGTCACTAAATACTGTCTGATCTGTGTGAAAGACAGTTACACAGATTTTCACATTGAGTGTGGCGGTGCCTCTGTCTGGTATCATGTATTAAAGGTACTAAAGATCGTGTGTTCTCAATGTTCTTTTCAAACCTCTTGATTACTTTTACAAAAATGTGGAACACAATCCACTCTTTTATTGTACAAGAAATTAATGTCGTGTCTTTCCAGGGAGAAAAGATCTTTTTTCTCATCAAGCCAACCTCTGCCAATCTTTCTCTGTATGAGCGTTGGAGGTCGTCATCCAATCACAGCGAAATGTTCTTTGCTGACCAAGTGGACAAGTGTTACAAATGCCCTCTGAAGCAAGGACAGACTTTGTTCATCCCATCAGGTCAGAGCTGGAACGAAAATAAAAAGCTGTGATACAGTAAGCATACTTCAGTCATATTGTTAAGTCCCAGTTGAAGGCTCGCAAAGGACGCAACATAAAACAAGCCACAAGTTCACAAGTTGACAATATTTATTTTACAAATCCAAATCACCATGAATACAAAATTACATAAATGTAAGAAGCTTGCCTTCGGGGTAAGCCCAAGCCAAAACAACAACCAACACTACACTTAAACCCAACTGCTAACTAATTAAGCGATAGTCATGACGTAGATATCTGCGGCCTATTTACAGACACTATTTTTTTTCTCTGTGACATAATTTGTATGCGAGTGAATATTTTTTTAAAGTCGTTTTTTTTTTTTTTTTTTAAACTTAACTATTAGACATCAATGAATAATTCTAAGCTAAAAATGATAGACATTTCAAATAATTAATATATTTACTTACCTTTTTTTTTATGGCTGGGTTGAAACAAAAGCGGTTGCGCGGTGTCTGTAAACGGGGGTCTCCAGGGTAAAACGGACAAATTAAAAATAGTCTTGGGGTATAATGTGCCATGAAAGTGCTATGGCAGCATATAAACATATTGTTCTATCAGACACAACAGTTCTTTTGTCTGAAAATACAGCAGTTTATTTAAAGATAGGTGCAACAGCAGAAACTGCTTTTCCAGCCTTGTCTGTTTTTTCCGCCATAAATGTATATACAGTGGTACCTCTACATACAAAGTACCTAATAAGGACCTTGTTTGTAAGTCGAAATGGTCGTATGTCGAGCAGGATTTTCCCATTAAAATGCATTATAATCCCATTAATTCGTTCCACAGCCCAAATACCTACACTAAATCCTTTATAAATACTGCTGGTACTATTACAAATGGCAATTACACATAGCAAAACAAATAATTTATAACTAAAAATCGGAACAATAATATAACAATAATAATAATAATAATTCCTCTAATAGTGTAACGAATCGGGTTGTAAAGTGGTGGACGTTTTTTTCTGGACCTGAACGTACCATGTGGCTGACGTGAGGGAGTGGAGCAGCTGAGAGTTTACTTTTGCTTTCAATGTTTTCTTGAGAAGTTCTGAAATAAATGATAAAAACCTGATGAAGCTGGCGATTTGTTTGGCGATGTCAGCACAATAATAATTGTCATCTTAACTTATAAAGACTGGCGAACGGTGGTCGGAGGAGGACCGTGGAGATGTATTATTGAGCTAGTTCACGGATGCGCACCCCACGCTGATATTTTTCTATAATTTGCATCTTCATTTCAATGGTAAGTGTCACCTTTTTCCTTGTTTGACCATCTGTATAAACCTTTTTGAAATCTGTGTTAATTTCTCTCACAAGAAAATTTGCCAAGCGTCCGTCCGCGGTACTCGCCAGATGTAGAAACAAACAGCGAGTCAAATTTTACGTCGGATGTCGAAAAGATCGTGTGTCGAAGCGATCGTATGTCGAGGTACCACTGTGTGTGTGTGTGTGTGTGTGTGTGTGTGTGTGTGTGTGTGTGTATATATATATATATATATATATATATATATATTAGGGCTGTCAAAATTATTGCGTTAACGGGCGTTAATTAATTTTTTAAATTAATCACGTTAAAATATTTGACGCAATTAACGCAGATGTCCCGCTCAGACAGATTTAAATGACAGTACACTGAAACGCTCACTTGTTGTTATGGAGTTTTGCCGCCCTCTGCTGGCGCTTGGGTGAATGACCATCTCGCATATTGCCTCAAACAGATTACATCATATGAGGCCGTTTATGGACATTAAGAGTGAAGAGAATGCCACCGGCCACTTGGGGCAGCGCCGTTCCATACTCATGTTATTTCTTCTAAACGTGGGAGAATTAGTAGTTGTGAGACGTTTATGCTGTATTCACATTGCAATGCAAATTGCTATTTGTACTCCACACATATTTCGGTAAGTTTTCTTTCTTTTAGTGGCAATTATGTGTCTCTTGTTGTATTTTGGGTAAGATATGCACAAATATATGTTATACAGTAGAGGTGAGTGGACACAGGCATTCTTTGGACCGCGCCGTTTATTGGCAACTCCTTCACAACAAACATACAGTGGGGAGAACAAGTATTTGATACACTGCCAGTGTATCAAATACTTGTTCTCCCCACTGTAAGTATTGTTTAGTGAAAGCACAACAAAAATAATATTCCTATCTCTCCCCAAAAAAATGTTCACAAAAAGAAAAGCACTTCAGTCTATAGTAATGAGGCCCTATTCTGACACACAGTTAAACAACAATGAAAAATGAACTGGCATTCCATATCAAAATAGCTATGCAAAATACACGTAAAACTTACTTTGGTCAGTCTATTTTTATTATTGTTATTTTTATTCCTCTTATATTAACTCTACTTTTGATTGAAAATTTTACAAATTTTATTAAAACGAAAACATGAAGAGGGGTTTTAATATAAAATTACTATAACTTGTAACTATAACATTTATCGTTTAAGAACTACAAGTCTTTCTATCCTTGGATCACTTTAACAGAAAGAATGTTAATGCCATTTGTGGATTTATTGTTACAATAAACAAATACAGTACTTATGTACAGTATGTTGTATGTATATATCCGTCGTGTGTCTTATTTTTCCATTCCAACAATAATTTACAGAAAAATATGGCATATTTTGGAGATGGTTTGAATTGCGATTAATTGCGATTAATTACGATTAATTTTTAAGCTGTAATTAACTAGATTAAAAATTTTAATCGTTTGACAGCCCTAATATATATATATATATATATCCATCCATCCATCCATTATCTTCCGCTTGTTCCGGGGTCGGGTCGCGGGGGCAGCAGCTTTAACAGGGAAGCCCAGACTTCCCTCTCCCCAGCCACTTCAACCAGCTCCTCCGGCGGGATCCCAAGGCGTTCCCAGGCCAGCCGAGAGACATAGTCTCTCCAGCGTGTCCTGGGTCGTCCCCGGGGCCTCCCGCCGGTGGGACATGCCCGGAACACCTCTCCAGGGAGGCGTCCGGGAGGCATCCGAACCAGATGCCCGAGCCACCTCAGCTGGCTCCTCTCTACGCGGAGGAGTAGCGGCTCGACGCCGAGTCCCTCCCGGATGACCGAGCTTCTCACCCTATCTCTAAGGGAGAGCCCGGACACCCTGCGGAGGAAACTCATTTCGGCCGCTTGTATCCGGGATCTTGTTCTTTCGGTCACGACCCAAAGCTCGTGACCATAGGTGAGGGTAGGAACGTAGATCGACTGGTAAATCGAGAGCTTTGCCTTTCGGCTCAGCTCCTTCTTCACCACTACGGACCGGTGCAGCGTCCGCATTACTGCAGACGCCGCACCAATTCGCCTGTCGATCTCCCGCTCCCTCCTACCGTCACTCGTGAACAAGACCCCAAGATACTTGAACTCCTCCACTTGGGGCAGGATCTCATCCCCGACCCGGAGAGGGCACTCCACCCTTTTCCGACTGAGGACCATGGTCTCGGATTTGGAGGTGCTGATCTTCATCCCAACCGCTTCACACTCAGCTGCGAACCGCTCCAGTGAGAGTTGGAGGTCACGGCTTGATGAAGCCAACAGCACTAAATCATCTGCAAAAAGCAGAGATTCAATGCTGAGGTCACCAAACCGGACCCCCTCAACGCTTCGGCTGCGCCTAGAAATTCTGTCCATAAAAGTTATGAACAAAATCGGTGACAAAGGGCAGCCTTGGCGGAGTCCAACCCTCACTGGGAACGAATTCGACTTACTGCCGGCAATGCGGACCAGACTCTGACAGCGGTCGTACAGGGACCGAACAGCCCTTACCAAGGGGCTCGGTACCCCGTACTCCCGGAGCACCCTCCACAGGATTCCCCTAGGCACACGGTCGAACGCCTTCTCCAAATCCACAAAACACATGTAGACTGGTTGGGCGAACTCCCATGCACCCTCGAGGACCCTGCTGAGGGTGTAGAGCTGGTCCACTGTTCCACGGCCGGGACGAAAACCACACTGCTCCTCCTGAATCCGAGATTCGACTTCCCGACGGACCCTCCTCTCCAGCACCCCTGAATAGACTTTACCGGGGAGGCTGAGGAGTGTGATTCCTCTATAATTGGAACACACCCTCCGGTCCCCCTTTTTAAAAAGGGGGACCACCACCCCGGTCTGCCAATCCAGAGGCACTGTCCCCGATGTCCACGCGATGTTGTAGAGGCGTGTCAGCCATGACAGCCCTACAACATCCAGAGCCTTTAGGAACTCCGGGCGGATCTCATCCACCCCCGGGGCCTTGCCACCGAGGAGCTTACCAACCGCCTCAGTGACTTCAACCCCAGAGATCGAAGAGCCCACCTCAGAGTCCCCAGACTCTGCTTCCTCAAAGGAAGGCGTGTCGGTGGAATTGAGGAGGGCTTCGAAGTATTCTCTCCACCGACTCACGACGTCCCGAGTCGAGGTCAGCAGTACACCATCTTCACTATACACAGTGTTAATAGTGCACTGCTTTCCCCTCCTCAGACGCCGGATGGTGGACCAGAATTTCCTCGAAGCCATCCGGAAGTCGTTTTCCATGGCCTCACCGAACTCCTCCCATGTCCGAGTTTTTGCCTCGGCAACCGCCGAGGCCGCAGTCCGCTTGGCCAGCCGGTACCTGTCAGCTGCCTCCGGAGTCCCACAGGCCAAAAAGGCCCGATAGGCCTCCTTCTTCAGCTTGACGGCATCCCTTACCGCTGGTGTCCACCAGCGGGTTCGGGGATTGCCGCCACGACAGGCACCAACCACCTTACGGCCACAGCTCTGATCGGCCGCCTCAACAATGGAGGTGCGGAACATGGCCCACTCGGACTCAATGTCCCCCACCTCCCCCGGGACAAGGGAGAAGTTCTGCCGGAGGTGGGTGTTGAAACTCTTTCTGACAGGGGATTCTGCCAGACGTTCCCAGCAGACCCTCACAATACGTTTGGGCCTGCCAGGTCTGGCCAGCATCTTCCCCCGCCATCGGAGCCAACACACCACCAGGTGGTGATCAGTTGACAGCTCCGCCCCTCTCTTCACCCGAGTGTCCAAAACATGCGGCCGCAAGTCCGATGACACGATTACGAAGTCGATCATCGAACTGCGGCCTAGGGTGTCCTGGTGCCAAGTGCACATATGGACACCCCTATGTTTGAACATGGTGTTCGTTATAGACAAACCGTGACGAGCACAGAAGTCCAATAACAGAACACCACTCGGGTTCTGATCGGGGGGGCCGTTCCTCCCAATCACGCCCCTCCAGGTCTCACTGTCATTGCCCACGTGAGCGTTGAAGTCCCCCAGTAGAACGAGGGAGTCCCCAGAGGGGGCGCTCTCTAGCACACCCTCCAAGGACTCCAAAAAGGGTGGGTATTCTGAACTGCTGTTCGGTGCATAAGCACAAACAACAGTTAGAACCCGTCCCCCCACCCGAAGGCGGAGGGAGGCTACCCTCTCGTCTACCGGGGTAAACCCCAACGTACAGGCGCCAAGCCGGGGGGCAATAAGTATGCCCACACCTGCCCGGCGCCTCTCACCATGGGCAACTCCAGAGTGGAAGAGAGTCCAACCCCTCTCGAGAGGATTGGTACCAGAACCCAAGCTGTGTGTGGAGGAGAGTCCGACTATATCTAGTCGGAACTTCTCTGCCTCACACACCAGCTCAGGCTCCTTCCCTGCCAGAGAGGTGACATTCCATGTCCCAAGAGTTAGCTTCAGCAGCTGGGGGTCGGACCGCCAAGGCCCCCGCCTTTGGCTGCCGCCCAACTCCCTACGCACCCGACCCCTTTGGCCCCTCCCACAGGTGGTGAGCCCATGGGAAGATATATATATATATATATATATATATATATATATATATATATATAAACTCATTGAATACCCTGGTAAGTTTATATATATATATATATATATATATATATATAAACTTACCAGGGTATTCAATGATTAAGCTGAACAAAGAATAAATAAAAGGCGAGGGATGTAGTTAATGAGGACATGAAAGGTAGTTGGTGTGAGAGCAGAGGATGCAGAGGACAGGGTTAGATGGAGACAACTGATTCGCTGTGGTGACCCCTGAAGGAAAAAGCCGCAAGGAAATGAACAAGAGAATAAATAAAAGACACATGGATTGCAATTTGTTCTGTACATTAACATTCCCGAGATTTTAAATGGAAAAATACATGATCCTGTTACAGGAGGTTCTAGTCCTGTCCTCAACCAGTACAATGTTATTATACAGTACAGGTGTGGCTATTGATGTCTTGTGATGTTCCGAACATCACCAAAGATCGCCTCTTGACCGAATGGTACAGTGGACAGCAATGGATGTATTGGTACCACGTTCTTGGAATTATGGAACTTAAAGACTTAACACAATTGCAGTTTTATTTAGTTAAATGTATCTTTTGCTGAGCTAAGCAGTGACCAAAGTTGGTGTTAAGTCACTTATGACTACTTAATGCAACCTTATTAGTAATGCTTAGCTAGTTAAAAAGTGCAGTGGAACCTCTACTTACCTACATCTGTGCATACAGAATTTTCAGGTTAAGACGCCTAGACGGGAAAATATTGCCTCTTGTTACGAAAGACATTTCAGGATACGAAAGGCAAAAATACAGTATGGCTGGTAACATACTTAATGCTGCTGGGCAATTGCCTATTGCCTAGCATTCCTGGCATCCAATTGGCCAAGAGGGACCTCTACTGTATGTGTATGTGTGTATCCCAGCATCCTCTTCATTTGCCCCTCGTGTTCCGACAGCTTTACATAAGTGTATTATCATGTATATTCTTTGTTTTTTTTTTTTTTTTAATTATACACAACTCTGATTTTATGTTTATTGTGCAGTAATTTAATTATCATCATCATCGGCAATCACTCGAAATCGAGTTTGATGGTCCTCTTAGGGGGGATTTGTGGGTTCTCAGGTGGCTGAAAAGTCCAATTATGAAATCACAAACTTTTGTATAGTGTGCGCATTGGGAATGCGTTGCTGGGGATGGAATGTGGTGTGGCCTCGTGGGTGGTAATTTTTCTCTCCTTTCTGTGCTGTCTCTTGACCGTGGCAACCCGGCGGAGATTGATTTCGTGGAGTGTGGCTCCCTTACGTAGACTGTCTCGCCATACAGACCTATTTTGGGCAAGGTCTTCCCAGCAAGCGCTGTTGAAATTGAACTGCATCAGCCTGATGCTTCTGTTGTCCTTGTAGCACTTTTTCTGACTTCCAGGATCTCTCTGGCCAGTTAGCAGCGCTGAATAAAGGACCTGTTTGGGTAGGCTTGTGTCTGCCATTTGGACAACATGGCCTGTCCATCTGAGTTGATGTCTGATGAGAGTGGTGCCAATGCTATCAATGTTTGCGTCGAGTACACTGACATTTGTGACTTCTGGTTCCAAGTGATGTGCAAGATACTAATTGTATCATGTATTTGTTATATGTTTTGATGAGTTATAAAAGATTTATGTCTGAATTTTGGGGGGCTTGGAACGGGTTAGGGCATTTACAATAATACTAACTGACCAATAATACTAATTGGAGGAAGCGTACAAGTGCATTTGGAATGAGAAAATACAAATTATTAAGACTGAACTTCACGGTAAAGATCATCATACAGTAGATGGGAAATTACAGCATGTACGTCAAACGGGTACACCAGTCCACGACAATGAAAATGTAGAGCTCTGTTGATAATTATCTCTGATATCCATTTTCGAATAATAATAATAATTTCCTCTTAATTATCCCTTTGCTCAGGTTGGATCAATGCCATTCTGACTCCAGTTGACTGCTTAGCATTCTCTGGCCATTTTGTCCATAACCTGAGCGTCGAGATGCAGATGAGGTCTGAGCACATATTTTATCACTGACACAATAACCTTTATTGTATAATTCAATTTGATAACATTTTGACAATGTACTGTTGTTCTAAACATTTCTGTTTCCTTAGAGCTAATGAAATTGAGAAGCGACTGAAGATGAAAACACTCACCCCTTTCCCCAACTTTGAAACAGCATGCTGGTATGTGGGATGCCATCTCCTCGAACGATTCAAAGGTGAACACAGCACAAAGTAAAAATCCAAGTCATATCTGCAGCAAAATAATTGAAATTTACACCATCATGCACCTGAAAAGTCATGAAAGCAAGGGTCTGTGAATTTGAAAAAAAAAAAAAATATATATATATATATACTGTATATATAGTCTGAAAAAATATATATGTACACTGTATATATAGTCGCAGCCGGCACAATGTGTGCCTGCTACACAGATTATGAATCTTCATTGGCCGCCATTGACGGCAATAGACATCCATTCGTAAGACGTCCATTGCTGTCAATGCCAGCCAATGATTTGATTTTATTCCAGTCAATAAATCAGCAAGCAATAATTGGAGAAAGTTTCATTTCATCTTTGTGCACCTGTAGTATTTAGTGTCATACGTGTTAGTTTGATCCATCAGGTCATGCTATTAATATATCCTTCCCCAAAAGGTTTTCTGCTATCCTAATGTTTTAGTGTACAACAGCGATTGGGACGGTGGGGGGTGGGGTAAAAAAAAAAAAGTTCAGGGTCAAAATCTTTGCTGTGGAGTTTTACACCAAACCTGGACAAGCCAGTTTTTTTTTATTCTGACAAAAACAGACTATTCGGGTAGTCTTAACGTGAAAACACAAATGCATAGATGATTTGTTCCAAGTCAGATTTTCAAACCGTTTTCCTCAGTTAAGCAATATTCCTTAGATAGCAGAAAGTTTTTCATCAACAGTTTAAAGTGCCTATGACAGCAAAAAATATGTTTATTTCATACTTCACGCGGTATTTTATGCTTCTGAATGAAATGGGCCACTTGTGTGTGGAAGCGATCGTTTTATTTATTCAAATTTTTTAACCCCGCGCCATGAAAATGAGTGACTTCTGGTTCCAGTCTCGGGTGGAGGACCAATGCGAATGTGACGTCACTCGGGTCAGCATCAATACAGCATTGCTTTATAGCAGTGGTGTCCAAACTATTCCACATAGGGCCGCAGTGGGTGCTGGATTTCGTTCCTACAAAACAAGACGACATCTTTTCACCAATCTGGTGTCTCACAAGTGTAATCAGTTGATTGCAGTCAGGTGCTGCTTGTTTTAGCACAAACGTCATTGGTTAAACTGTCTGTGCTTGATTGGTAGGAACAAAAACCAGCACCCACAGCGGCCCTTGAGGACAGGTTTGGACATCCATGCTTTATAGCATGCAGATGGATTAATTCAGCTGATTTTACGGATTAATTCATTTATTTTTCACATCACGCCAGCCAAATGTGCTGCAGGTTTTTGTTGCTGCACCAGGAAGAGGTGTTTGAGCCTTTTTGGGTTTCTAAAAGTTCCTGTTCACCACAGAGATTGGGCAAAACAAGTCCGACAACTGTGGGACCATTGGACTTATGAGGAAGTGACTACGTGTTTTGTATTATGTCAAATACTGGGATCATGGCACACGTTTTAATAAAGAGGCTTGCATTTTTTGGCTGATTGTCCACCGAGAAGGCCACTCGGCCGACGACCGCACGACTTGTCGCACACCCCCCTCAGTCATCTTTGCGTGCCTGCCGAGAAAACGCTATACTCGGCTTATGCTCATGAAGGCCCCCGTTCTCGTCTGCGGTTCACCATATCGTCCAGACTTCCAGCCCCATCTGCCCTCTTTGTGTGCCTGGCAATAGACAACTATCCTCGGGTTGGGCTCGGGCGGCCATGCGCTCCTCCAAGGTCGGCCGGTTTGTCCGGCGGTCATTCTCCAGCTGCTTCGCCCTCAACGAGCATTCGTGCCCGCTGCAGGGAAACTGCGAGCTTGCTCGCCGCCGATTGGTGAAGGCTGTTAAGTATAAAGCAAATACCACACAACCAAGACAGAACCTTGGAGGATGCTATAAAGAGGCTGCATCAGATTTGATTTACTGTGACACTTAAAACCATTACCACAAAAACAGAGGTGAACCAGTTTAAGACTGGTCCTGAGAAATATAACAAGTCCCTTAATTAATCTCAATTAGGGATGTCCCTGATCCGATTATGTGATTGGAAATCGGGCCCTATTACTTAGTTTTCAGGGGATCAGAATGAGGTGCAGGGGCGGACTGGGATTGGCCTGGGAGTCATTGAAAGACCGGCCCACTTCATGGACGGTGTTGGAAGCCATCCAGCCGGCAACTCACACCTGTACCTTGATGAAAAAAAACCATTTGTTTTGGAAAATAATCATTTGGTAAACAAAAACCCAAGCCCGTAATTAGCGTACAGTAAAATAATTACAATAATGCAGTGATTTTAAAGGAAACCTCGGACTTAGACTTGTACGCTCTAACAAGCCACAATTGTTCTTTTACTAAAATATTTGTTAGAAACACATAAAATATTGCCATAGATTTAAAAATCTATAATATTTAGTACATGTTTTGACCTACAGAGTGCGCCATGCTTTAGGCGCGCAATGAATGCTCGGGGATGACGTAGTTTGTCGCTCACTAAACGAACACTACCGGTCTTCTGCGATTCCTTCTACGCGGCAAGACGTCCAACACATGCGCAGATCGGTTAAAAGTGGCGAGTACTTACTATTTGTATTTTTATTGAGTCTTTTATTGCCTTTTCATTGCCTCAAAATCCTTTTTGCATGTGTTTTCTTGAGGTAGCTTTAAAGCAGATTGTTGATCAGTTGACCACATTAGCCACTTAGCGTATTCAAACCACTCTTATTCGTTATTACTACGTTTAAGCAGGGGTTAATTTGAGCCGGAACATGCAGGAACAAGTTCTGGCACCTCTTGATTTTTGCCTCCCTGTGTTCTGGGACTTATTTTGGCAGATCAGGCACCTCTCGTGAATAGAAAATAATTTAAAAACGTTTTTAAAGAATGTATAGTAATAGCCCCGAATGGGGGGAAAGAAGGAGAGGAGTCTTTGATGGCTTTCTCCACTTTATTGTGACAACAATAAGAAAACACTAAACAAAATAACAGCAGACTGCCGCCACATTCAACCGCTAACTTTTGCATCTCGCCCATCTCCCCCTCGCTTCCTACTACCTCACAGCTCTCCAGTCCCAGCGTCTCTTCAAGGGACTGTGCATAGTTACGGACATTACAGTATAAAATAAAATAATAATATGCATAAATTCATTTACAGAACATTTCAACACCATTTCAACACACTCCTTGTAATCAGTCAGATATATACAGTATATATAGCCTTCTCATTTTTCTGAATGAGTTTGTGTGAGAGTGTGTGTGTTTCTGCTTCTCAGTTTTCCTTCTGAAAGAGTTTTGTTATCTTAAGCCCAGGAATCACTCATATGTAGCGGAAGCTACTCTGGTTTCTAATTATAGGGCTGAAGGTAATACCCATCGATGGGCTGCTGGTGTTCCTCTCCTAGCTCTCCTGCATGTATGCATTGCCTCCCTGAGTCTTGTGTTCTTACTGAACAGAAGTTGCATCCAGCTGCTTTTACATTTAAGTTGCATTTGCATTTTCAAAGATTAAAAATCTTCATCGTTTAATGCTTACCATTTGTGTGTGTGAAATCATCTGCAGTTGGGCATGGGCATTAAAATAGTTTAAAGTGGCATGAAAAAGCATTAAATGAGATTTGCTGATACCTATAGAAACCCTGATCTAACATTGGCTAAAAAAGCGGCACAATTTTTAAAATCGCTGACTTTCTGTTGGGTTCAAACAATGGGTCCAAGAGACTTTTTCGTAGGTTTCGTCATCTGCACCCTTCCATGCGAGGGCAGAAAAACCTATAACAGGCATGAAAATCACTCACTTTTCGGCGAAATTCGCCATTTTGAAGTCAAAAAGGGTGACCTACGTGAATTGTGTAGATCCGAGGAGAAATTTTTTAGGGGGGGGGTCGTAAGACCATATAACTAACTAACAACATGTTTTATTGTAGTTACTAAGCCTGTCGCGATATGCAAGGAGTCCATTTATCGCAAGGTAAATAAAAATGAAGGCGGTAATTTTCACGGCTGTGTTTTATTACTGCGTGCGTGCATACATTTGTGCGTGTGTGCAGAAGACATATGAGACTCCAGTTGTTTTGTCCAGGTGTTTATTGGTAAACAACATGCCGTAGAATTACAGTTCACACATACAAGATAAGGAAACACATCTATATTAAACACTGTTAACGTTAGCATTGCTACACCAAGACTAATGGGGGAAAAAGACAACCTACTTTAGCCTGCTATAAAACATTGGCAGTCTTTTCCAAAACGCAAACTTGCGGATATAAGGTGACACTTCAAACGTGAAAAATCGCTGGTTAACAGCATTTGCAAATGAAAAAATGGAGAAAAAAAATCTATTAGTGACACCACAAGCAATGACGAAAAGTGCTTTTTGCGGAGTGCAAGTTGTTAGCGGTTTAGCGAACGTACTTCCGGTGAACATTTCAAAATAAAAGCACGTCACGTTTGTCATATAAATAACGATTTCTGGAGTTGATCCCACATACTTCAGAATTAATACTATAAGATGTAAAGAATTTTACACTAAGAATAACTTTAAAATGACACTCTGTTTAAAGTGTTCTTAATCTGTTTACATTCCATTCTTTCACAGTAGTAAATGCAATCAGCTAAGTCTGCACAATATATCGTTTGAACATCGCCATCGCAATGTGCGCATGCGCAATAGTCACATCGCAGGACGTGCAATTTTTCAAAAATTTTTTGTTTTACTTAAACCGAATAATAAAAATTAGGGCCGATGCCGCCATTTTTCAGAGCATCGGAATCGAGTGAAAAGGATCTGGTTTTTATTTAAAAACAACATGCATTCATGTTTTTCTGCTTCATGCTTATACAGCATCACAGTGTCTCACTCTCCCTCCTGCTAGGCAGCGCGACCAAACTTTTTTTCTTCGTCAACAGTGCAGCTATCCCAAATGAAGCTGTTCAAGTTATTTGGTGAAAATTTTCTCATTTTAATATCGCAATATAATATCGCAAACTCCCCAAAAATCGCAATGATAGTTTTTAGGCCTACTATCAGCATTTGACCTCAGTGTTCAGTGTACGATTAATTATTGTTATTTACATGTTGTACTTTAATAAAGAATTTAAGTGTTCCAAAATGTCTTTGTGCGTCAACAAAAATGTAATTGCTAAATTAGTTTAAAAAAATATATATATATATATATATATATATTTGTAATTACTAGTGATGTAATGAGGTGCGCCCAGCCTTCGAAGCGTGTGCCGAGTAATGAAGGGACATTTCCGTGAAGCACATACTGAGGCTCGCTTCATTTAGGGGAGGTTCCGAAAATGAAGACGTCCGAAGCATTGCTTCAGGGAGTGCTTTAGATTTTGCTGCGCGGTTTAACAGCTTGCTACGGTATATAAACACCTCTGACTACATTTAAAATGAGGGTATTTGAAGAAGAGTTTAGATCAGGTGAGAGTCTGGACAGTTAGGAGGTGGTTTGGAGAGTGAACGATTAAGGAGTGGTACCGTAGTTAATGTAATAGAGCTGGCAAGAAAGAGGACTTTGCCCTTTGTGGAAAAACTTTTGTTTTTAAATGAAAATGATTGAACCCCACCCCCTCCCCATGCTGTATATCAATGTTCAAGTTACACATTTACTGTTCCCTGCCTGATTACGCTCATGTCAAATTCAGAAGAAAAAAAAAACATTGCACAACCTGTCATATTATGAGAATACCATTTGCGGAATTATTTTACCACGCATACACTACACACTATTATTACAGTAATCCATCGTTACTTCGTGACTCAACTTTTGCATAGTCAGTGCAACGCAGATTTTTAAATCTTGTTATAAGTATCATCTCATAGGAATAAAAGAGTTGTAAAAACATATTTATGTGCACTTGATATTCATCTACGTACAGTATTTACACTTGCATACACCCCCACACATGACATGAGAGAATGAATGTACAGTATGTATTATTTATACATTATTTTGTCTGTTATTTTTATTAATAATATTTTATTTACGTTTCAAACCATTCTTTAATGTTCTAATGATAACATATGCATTTTTAGGATTTTATATACACTTATTGATATTATAAATACACCAAAAAAAAGGTATGTTAAAAATGGGTGTGGGGCATGACCCTATGTTTCAGTTTTTCCACTTTACGCAGTCAGTTCCAGTCCCCGTTAACAGTAATAAGTGAGGGATCACTGTAGATACATATGTGATAATATATGTACATAGATGATTTGGTCAAAGAATATTTTACAAATTAATTCCTTCCTAATAGACACACACACATACACAAATCAACGAATCACTCATTTAGTTGAGAGAAAACTGACTGATCATACACTTAACCAGTAGGTGGTACCGTGCTCACATGAAGCTTCGAGAAATGAACCCTTTCTCGAACCAATTGGCTCAAGTGGTTCGATGTTTCACGAGGCGTCATCTCACCATCACTAGACATCCATTATTTATTTGAATTATTTTTCTCCATAATAGTCAGCCTGAGTGTAGAATTTTAAAATGCAGTAGTCTTCATTGATTCTGTCGTAACTTTTGTTTTTCTCTTTTTGCAGGATTACATAAAGCAAATAAGCAGCCAGCACCATATCTGGTCCATGGTGCCAAAATCATCAATGGAGCCTTTAGAGCATGGACAAAAAAACAGGTACAGAGAAAGGAGGAGAAATACATGTTGTCTGTCATCACATCAATCATAACCTAATATATGCTTTTTTGCACGTGTCTGTTTTTTCTCATGTCAGTCCCTCTTAGAACATGAAGATGAACTTCCAGAGAACTTGAAACCTTCACAGCTAATCAAAGATCTTGCCAGAGAGATTAGACTCTCAGAGGTAACGGCATTGTGTATGGTCCAAATATGATACAACAGAGTCAATCCATGATCGGTCCCACCTATCCTCATGAAGGTTGCAGGGATGAGAGCCTATCCCAGCTGACAATGAGCAGGAGGCGAGGGACACCTACAACTGATTGCCAGCCAATTGCTAGGCATATGTAGACAAAAACACAACTTTCCACACCATAAATACAAGCAATTTTATAGTCTTCAATCAACTTGCTATGTATTTCTGTGACGTGAGAGTAAAAAGGGAGTATCCAGAGAGATTATACAAAAGAACAGGGAGAACATGTAAACATAAAGGATGACAGCTGGCGAGGGTTGAACCGTTGATCTGAGAATTGTGAGGTGAACATGCTACCTAGTCAACAACTTTGCAATCCATCCATCCACCCTTCATTTGTTTTAATGGAGGTCGAGTCATGAGGGCAGTAGCTCCAACAGGGAGGTACTGATCTTTTGGCCCCTGGAGGGACCCAAACATCCACCATGTCTTAATTTGAGTCCAATGTTTGTGAAATTGTCGGTGAGACATTAAGCCATTGTGAAGCAGCACTATAAGACAACAGCCAAGGGGCACCAGGAAGAATTTTGCCTGGGGCAGCAAATTGCTAAGGGCCGCCCCTGGTAAACAGTAACGTTAGCTCGCTGAAAATAAAAATAAGCGACACCTCACTGGTAGAACTTCCCAGCCTGATAAGTCAACTTTTAATTACTTTTATTTTTTTTAATGTGAAAAGTGTGACCGGTGGGTTTCGACTCTGCGTTGTATGTTTCGTTTGAAATGACGACGGGGGTCAAGAGTGCGGTGGGACTTGCTTTCAATCTGATAAGTCAGAAAAAGCCAATACTCCCATTAAACATGGCTTTAACAATGTGCCCCTATTCAAAATTTAAAAAAAAAAAAAAAAAAAAAAAAAAAAGAGATGCAATGCAATTTTTATACCCGAATGCATGCCTGGAAATTACATTTTCCAACAAAACTCTCTGCAGCCAAATGGCACCTACCTCCCCATCGACATCCACACAGAAAAGAGGGGAACTAATAAAGTGCACTCAACTTTAAGGACAAGGTGTCGAGTTAATAACTGACATAGGGGAAACAAATAACATACAAACAAAAAGTTCCAACTTTGAAGGAGGATTGACGGGAATAAGATAACAACCAAATTTTGTGTAATTATAAAATAGAAACATACAATATTTGCAAGTTTGATATACCCCTGTTAAACATGTATTTTTGGTTAACACAGTAATTGTAATATAATCATTTTACTCAAACATAAATTAATTACATGCATATTTGAGTGATTATAAGCATATCCAAAAACAATAATTATCAGAAATTTATTTTTAACTTTTTTAAAAATGCAAATATAAACTGAGGTGCGTTCAAAGTCCCCTCAGCAATAACAGTTTTGCAAATGATCACTTCAAATATAATGTGGAAATGCAAACACAATTGACAGAACACAAAAATGTAGTACAAATAGTGAAAATAAAACTACATAGAGAAAAACAAGAAAACAAATGATTATCATTTTGAACATGCTTTTTACTCAAGCTTCACTCAAACTTATCTCCCACACTCTACGTTAGGCCTGAACGATACTGGAAAAAACTATTGCTGCGATTTTTTGGGGGTTTGCGATATATTGCGATATTATATTGCAATATTTTAAAAAAATGTATATTTTTTTTTTTCAAGAATTTTTCACAAAATGACTTAAATACCTGTTTTTAAAGACTTTAGATGACTCACCATCACCACAGTGTACAGTCATCCCTTGTTTTTCGGGGTTAATGGGGACCAGAACCCGCCGCGATAAGTGAAAAACCGCGAAGTAGCGCACCCCCCATTTTTTTTTTTTTTTTTTTTTTTTTGTGTGTGTGTTTTTTGTGCCCAATGTATTTATTCAGATTTAGCATTGGAAAGAGATACATATAAGACATGTTTTTTTTCCTCACTTTTCCCCCCAAAGTGATTTAAAAAATGTATATAAATAAATGGTTTTTAAGCACTTCAAATGTCATAATTATGATAAGTTTTAAACATAACTGTCCAACCAAATCATTTTTGAACAAGAATAAAGTACTGTAGCAGATAAATGCTTGGCTTTATTAAATGCTTCTGTTAATCTACTTTAGCTGTGACTGTTGAAGTGACATGTAGAAATTTCAAACTCCTCATGATCATTTCTGGCATTTAAATGTCTCCAACGTTCCCACAGTACACACATTCATTCCAGCGCGGCTTCCTTTCAACTGTTTAACAAGTTAAACGATGATTGACAGATGCCCGTGTGAAGTCTGCTTCCTTGGCCAGATCAAAGTCATCGTTGTGCCGCAGTGACTGAGAGGATCAAAAGGCTGGGAGAGGGAGGGTAGGAGGCTGTGCGCAGACCAGAAAGTGAGGCGTATGTGGATAAAAAAAAAAGAAAAACTATCGCATGTGCTTGCGATGGGACTATCGCGCACACGCACATCGCGATGGCGATGTTTAAACGATATATCGTTCAGGCTTACTCTACGTTGTCATCCGATATCATAATGACCTCGACCATTGAGATGAGTGGGATTTTCATTGTCCGGTTAGCTCATTAGTTAGAAAGCTGGAGAGGTGGGGGAATGCATTCCCCTAAATACTCTTGAAAAGCACCATACCAGTATTCAATCATTCTACAAATTAAACACTTTTGTATTTTCATGACAATACGGGACAGAGTGTGTTCCTTGTAAGCTTACTACAGGATGTGTACTTTCGTTTCTGAATACGGGACGATTCAATTTTCTAATGGATGGTTGGCAGCACATCCCAGCAATGCCGGACGGGTACTTCCGGTCGTTTTGTTCAGATTAGTCAATGGCAAAAGTACACCCTTAACTGGTTGATCACAAGATCACAACATGGAATCTGTCATACATGGCTTGGCTATAATACCTCTACAGAGGGACTTAAGTGTATAGACTAAGAAAACTAGCTACCTTTTAAAAGCCACATGATGAGAGTGAAATGTAAACGACCCCATGCTTGATTTATTTGGAGATAATTCAGTTTGTGCCCACTTTTTTGTTCCTAGAATGCGACGAAAGCTACTAAGAGTGAGTTGCCAGTGGAGGGCCTCTCACTACCCCACTCTGATCCTGAAGATCCTGTTTCACCATCCGAAGTTCCTTCACCGAGCTTTGAGAGAGTCAGAAAGATACCCCTCAACCCCCCAACACCCCATAGAACTTCCAGTCTCTCAAAGATGCCAAATGGGCCTAAACCTCAGAAAATACTCAAAGCCAAAGAGGGTGGTAAAAAGCAATTGAAAACTGTAACAGATTCGCCCTCTCCACCTAAACCCTCCAGTTTCACAGCTCTGGAGTCCCATGCAAAGGATATTTTGCGCAAAATGGACCAGCCTAAGAAACCAAAGGTAAGCTAATTTGCAGATGATATTTAAGTTCAATAAATCGTACGCAAGCAAGACATTTTGGTACTCCTAAATCTATATCGGTGACCCAAAATAATTGATTGAATTGAGTAGTATAATTAACCAAACTAATCAAAAATATGAACAGGTGTGGTATTTTTATAAGCTCCAGCGTGGGTTTGCATTGAACAGGCAACAAAATCTAATCTTAAAACCTTGTAGACAGAAAAAAACATTTCTTAAAAGCACTACTGATTTATGGTTTAACGCTAACAAAGGCATTATTGATACTCTCACTTTTTCTCGGTTCTCTCCAATTTGGGGAAATGTACCGGTAGTTTATTCCTAGTCGAGTGGCTGGTGGTTTTCAGATGTGGGCTGAAAGGGGACTCAAAAAAATTGGAGGCTTGTATGCTCTTGGTGACCTAGGAACATTTAATGACCTTTGTTTAACATCTGCGATTCCGGAGAAACAATAAAAAATAATAATTACAATGGACCTATCGCCAAGCCCCGGCCCCTTGAAAAACTTGGTCATCCCAAGGCTTTGTCAAATTCTCTCAGTGACAGTGATTGAGTCAACAAGCGATTTATGTTCAAATTTCTAAATTTGCACTACGACAGCTGGCAATAAACCTGCCTTTCTAAAAAGAATTTCATCTAGAAGCAGACAGAGAGGGTTGCAATATGCAGTGGAGCAGTATTTCCATGGTATTAAACTTTACAGAGAGCAGACAATCATTATAATCGAGGGGAAATGCTACCATCCATCCATCCATCCATCCATCCATCCATCCATTATCTTCCGCTTAGTTCGGGGTCGGGTCGCGGGGGCAGCAGCTTTAGCAGGGAAGCCCAGACTTCCCTCTCCCCAGCCACTTCAGCCAGCTCCTCCGGCGGGATTCCAAGGCGTTCCCAGGCCAACCGAGCGACATAGTCTCTCCAGCGTGTCCTGGGTCAACCCCGGGGCCTCCCGCCGGTGGGACATGCCCGGAACACCTCTTGAGAGACGTCCAGGAGGCTTCCGAACCAGATGCCCAAGCCACCTCAACTGGCTCTTCTCAACGCGGAAGAGTAGCAGCTCGACACCAAGCCCCTCCCGGATGACCGGGCTTCTCACCCTATCTCTAAGGGAGAGCCCGGACACCCTGCGGAGGAAACTCATTTCGGCCGCTTGTATCCGGGATCTTGTTCTTTCAGTCACGACCCACAGCTCGTGACCATAGGTAAGGGCAGGAACGTAGATCGACCGGTAAATCGAGAGCTTCGCCTTTTGGCTCAGCTCCTTCATCATCACAACGGACCGGTGCAGAGTCCGCATCACTGCAGACGCTGCACCGATCCGCCTGTCAATCTCCCGCTCCCTCCTATCCTCACTCGTGAACAAGATACTTGAACTCCTCCACTTGGGGTAGGATGTCATCCCCGACCCAGAGGAGGCATGCCACCCTCTTCCGGCTGAGGACCATGGTCTCTGATTTGGAGGTGCTGATCTTCATCCCCACCGCTTCACACCCGGCTGCGAACCGCCCCAGTGAGAGTTGGAGGTCACGGCTCGATGAAGCCAACAGCACCACATCATCTGCAAAAGCAGAGATGCAATGCTGAGGTCACCAAACCGGACAACCTCAACGCTTCGGCTACGCCTAGAAATTCTGTCCATAAAAATTATGAACAGAATCGGTGACAAAGGGCAGCCTTGGTGGAGTCCAATCCTCACTGGGAACAAATTCGACTTACTGCCGGCAATGCGGACCAGACTCTGACACCGGTCGTACAGGGACCGTACAGCCCTTACCAAGGGGCTTGGTACCTCGTACTCCCGGAGCACCCTCCACAGGACTCCCCAAGGCACACGGTCGAACGCCTTCTCCAAATCCACAAAACACATATAGACTGGTTAAGCGAACTCCCATGCCCCCTCGAGGATCCTGCCGAGGGTGTAGAGCTGGTCCACTGTTCCACGGCCGGGACGAAAACCACACTGCTCCTCCTGAATCTGAGATTCAAATTCCTGACGGACCCTCCTTCCAGCACCCCTGAATAGACTTTACCGGGGAGGCTGAGGAGCGTGATCCCTCTATAATTGGAACACACCCTCCGGTCCCCCTTCTTAAAAAGGGGGACCACCACCCCGGTCTGCCAATCCATAGGCACTGTCCCCGATGTCCACGCAATGTTGTAGAGGCGTGTCAGCCACGACATCCCCACAACATCCAGAGCCTTTAGGAACTCCGGGCGGATCTTATCGACCCCCGGGGCCTTGCCACCGAGGAGCTTTCCAACCACCTCAGTGACTTCAACCCCAGAGATCAGAGAGCCCACCTCGGAGTCCCCAGACCCTGCTTCCTCAAAGGAAGGCGTGTCGGTGGAATTGAGGAGGTCTTCGAAGTATTCTCCCCACCGACTCACGACAGCCCGAGTCGAGGTCAGCAGTACCCCATCTTCACTATATACAGTGTTAATGGACGCCGGATGGTGGACCAGAATTTCCTCGAAGCCGTCTGGAAGTCGTATTACATAGCCTCGCCAAACTCTTCCCATGTCCGAGTTTTTGCCTCGGCGACCGCCGTAGCTGAAGTCTGCTTGGCCAGATGGTACCTGTCAGCTGCCTCCAGAGCCCCACAGGCCAAAAAGGCCCGGTAGGCCTCCTTCTTCAGCTTGACGGCATCCCTTACCGCTGGTGTCCACCAGCGGATTCGGGGATTGCTGCCACGACAGGCACCAACCACCTTACGGCCACAGCTCCGATCTGCCGCCTCCCCAATGGAGGTGCGGAACATGGTCCACTGGGACTCAATGTCCCCCACCTCCCGCGGGACAAGGGAGTTCTGCTGGAGGTGGGTGTTGAAGCTCTTTCTGACAGGGGATCCCACAGGTGGTGAGCCCATGGGAAGGCGGACCCACGTTGCCTTTTCGGGCTGTGCCCGGCCGGACCCCAAGGGAAAAGGCCCGGCCACCAGACGCTCGCCTTCGAGCCCCAACCCCAGGCCTGGCTCCAGAGGGGGGCCCCGGTAACCCGCATCCGGGCAAGGGAAACTTGAATCCTGTAATGTTTTCCATCATAAGGGGTCTTGTGAGCCATGCTTTGTCTGGCCCCTCACCTAGGACCTGTTTGCCATGGGTGACCCTGCCAGGGGGCTTAAAGCCCCCAGACAACATAGCTCCTAGGATCATTGGGACACGCAAACCCCTCCACCATGATAAGGTGATGCTACCACTCGCGACTTAAAAACGAGAAACAACACGGCAAATATCTGTCTGTCTGTCTGTCTATCCATCTATCTATCATGTTAGCTACTTAGTAATGTTATGTCATGTCACAAAAATTATTTTTATTGCACAATTTCAATATGTAGATCTAAGGTAAAAAAAAATTACCGTTTTGAATTTGATTTAAAATTTAATTACTTAACAATACAAAAAATAGTTTGTTTCTCATAATTAGCAATGAGCGGGACAAAACATTTATACATTTCATATTAGCAACATGTTTATCACTCATTTTTGTCACACTAGTACCTACTTATGTTAACAGCATAGACTTCATTATACTTGACATGACACGGGAAACGGGGCTGATCCGTAGGGGGCCTATTTTCAAAAACTTTAAATTAAATATTTTCAAAACCAAAGCTGCTACCAACCTAAAACCAGAACAGGCCTACCTTATCCATACATGAGTCTCCATGAGCAACGACATCAAAAAATTCCAAAGTAATTCCCTTATAAAATCCCGATTATTTTTATATAAGTATAACAAAACCTGAAATGGCTATAAAATTCTCAGATTTTATACTAGATGTACAAAAATCACCAAATGCAGAGATAATCACCTATATATTCAGGATCAACTTTTTTTTTTTTTTAATTTACTGTTTTCAACAGCTAATAAATCACTCAATTTAACATCAGAAACTTAATACTTGAGGAAAACATGCAGAAGCAATTATAAACTATATAAATAGATTATTAATAAATTCTATATACAATCACAACTTAGTACAGAATAGAATAACCCTTTATTATCATTATACAGTTGTACAATGAAATTGTGAAGCATCTCCCTTTACAGTGCAGGGTAAGATAAGTAAAAATCTACAAAGTGATGTGCAAGTATGAAATCTAAATAAACATGAATATAAAATGCGTATGAGATAGTCCTATAATTCAGGCAGTGCAAATAATCGATGTGGTGTGACCAGGATGTGAGCCTTGTCTGTCAACAATTACATAGCCTTTTTTTATGCCTTGCATTTTTTGGTCAGCTTCCTCGACTTGTACAAGTCCCTGTTCCTCGCCTCCTCCTTTCTGCCCTCCTCGACTCTAGACATGTGCCGGTTACCGGTTTCACGGTTTACCGTGGTGTGAAAACGTCGCGGTTTCAAAACCACTAAAATTTTCCGTCATACCTTAGTACGGTATTTGCTATTTTTCATGTGCCAAAATGCAGCTGAAGCGGCTTGGTGCGGCAGCGCTCACCCTTCCCCTGTTTGTTGCCGTGAGTGTCAGTGATGCTATTCTGCTAAACAGCCAGCAAACCCAAAAACACACCCTCCAAACACAAGGCGTACTTTGCTTCAATTTATTGAGCTCTCAAATTGTGGTGAAATATACAAATGAATACATTTAAAACGTTGTACAATTGTATTTTTCCACGTGTGATTGGATTCAACAGGATAGCAGTAGCACCATTAAAAAGTTCGCCAAAAACAAAACACACATTTTCCTTTCAAATTCAATATACAAACTAACTAAAACTTACATAGACGAATGTTAGCTTAGGCTAAGCTGGGAGAGCAGCTTCGGCGAGATTTTATGTCTCACAGCCGCTGAGTGAGAAACAAGCTTGAGTGGGGGAAGGAAAGGGGGAAGAAAAAGGATCGCGTCAAAGATCGCTAATTGAGAAAGGAGGGTTCACTCCTCACTTTTTTTTTTGTAGATGAAACCTTTCCTCAACAATATTTACATTTTAACTAATTTATAAAACTAACTTATACATTTTTAACTAACTTAACTTTAATTAACTTATGAATTCTTTGTTCTTTTTAACACAAAGGCATGGCATCATGTAGACCAGAGTTGGCACAGTGGCTGAAAATGGCGAAACTTCACTTGAGCCGCCCCCCCCCCCCCCCCCTTCAAAAAAGTCATACAGTATATATTTTTATTTAGAAGTGTTTTTACTTTTTTATAGCAATTATCTTGTTCTTACTCTAATATTGAGCAACTTGAGCTGTGGCTGTGAGTATAGTCTAGGTTCTATTTATTTTAATTTTATAGAAAATATTTGTTATTTTTTGTTAATTTATCTATTCTCACATTATATTCATGTTCCAATCTGCAAATATGTTTTGAAAAAAAATCCTGTTCAATGGAAATTTTTTTTTTTTTTTTTTTTTTTTTTTTTAAACCCATTCATCTCAAAATTTTGGAGCTATAATTGCAATACCGTGATACTGTAAAACCGCGGTATTTTTGCTCACGGTTATCGTACCGTCAAAATCTCATACCGGCACATGCCTACTCGACTCTGCTCCTTTTCCTCTCCTGCCGGTCATCCACTCCAAGGCCTTGTTCTTCTTGCTTCTGAAGTCACATCCTTGGAGAAGTTTGCACCAAAACAGTTGAAGAGGGACCGCCAGGAACTCCAGCAGGTGCTATTGTGCTTTCTGCACATCAGGGAGTCCCACAGCGACATTCCGAAGGACGCCATATGGGCCATGGGGAGAGATGGCCACTTGAGGACCGCCTGACCCTTCTCCGTGTTGCTGTGTTCCTCCTTTCCCGTGGTCATGGCGAGAAGCCTCAGCCCGGCGACCGTGTTGGTGTTGATGACCGCCATGATGAGCCTGACGCTCTGGAACTCGATCGAAGAGCGCGCCAGCACCTTCTGGGTCAACTTGTAGCCGGCCTTGACGGACTTGTAGTTCTCCCACCTGGCCAGCATCTTCCGGCTTGAGAATCAGGCCGTCCTCATCCTCTCAGCCTCCTAAAAAACATGTTTGTTTTAGAAAGATAGGTGTTTTGATTCATCTTTTTAATAAAGTGAATAATGCTGGCCACTTACTTCAGCCCCAGCACACCTGGGCAGCACCATAGAGCCGTTGTTGTGGAAGCTGCTGTAGGTGTTCTTCCAAAGGTGCACGGGGTCAAAGTAGACGAAGATCTGCTTGTTGCCGTCGGCATAGGGGGTTGGTGTAGGACCATGGCGTTTCACTGAAAGTTATTAGATTGAAATATTACATAAAATAAAACACGTAAAAGCTGATTGTTTTTTTATTATGGACGTAGAAATACAAAAATGTCTAAAATAAAATCTAGAGGGACAAAGTCCAACATGGCTGCCGTGACAAAACAATGAGCTTTTTCCGTTAAAAATTCTTGTGAATAATTACTTAAATCCCTGAATTCTTTAGAGATATGGACGTAAAACAGTCTAATTTCTTGGTTAAAAGCCAAAAAACTGGGCAGTTTGAATTTACTTTACGTAAATATGTTGAAGTACAATGCTATACTGTTAGTGAATGTAGCTAGCAGCCGCCTGATGTAAACAGAGCTCTTCCGGTGAAAATTCTTCTGAATAAATGCTTAAATCCCCGAATTCTTTATAGATATGGACCTAAAAGAGTCTCGATTCTTGGTTAAAAGCAAAAAAACTGGGCAGTTTGAATTTACTTTACGTAAATATGTTGAAGAATGATGTTAGTCTGTCTCTTTGTTATGTTAAGGGGGCTGCCACAATGGCTTTTTCCATTGAAAATTCTTGTGAATGAATGCTTACATCACTGAATTCTTTATAGATATGGACGTAAAACAAGTCTCGATTCTTGGTTAAAAGCAAAAACCGAGCAGTTGGCAGTTATTTTACTTTAATATTGTGAGGTGTGGAGCGGCTAATTTCTCCAATTGATTTTTTTCACAATGTTTCAAAATTCACTCATGGTACGAAAAATATAATAAGTACCAGCAGTTGTTGACCTGAACCATTTACAACTGTAAACGGGATAAATATAGCCAAACAAAATAAAATACAACAGAACACATCACCTGAACTTAAATTGCCATCTCAAAATTTTAAATGCATCACAAATGATCACTATGTGTTTGTGCTCCTTACACATAGGTCTGGTGCATTTGGAACACAGGCTGCTGACGCTTCTGTATTTGGAAACTGCAGCTCAGTTTGCCCAGCTATTCCTGTTTTTTAGGCATTGCCTTAATAACGTGCTTTTGGAGTTTGTCTATGCCTTCTGTGTGCCTCTCACAAGCTCTTTGCCCGGCTCCTTGATCAATACCCAACAATTATGGTGTTGTGTTGCGAAGTTCATTTCTCAATTAATGATGGCAACATCTTGCATTATTACACCAGGGAGAACCATGGGCCATCTCAAGCCTCCTCTACAAGGTCACATCCGATCCTCCAAACCCCTATTAGTGTTTGTTCACTCATTCCCTTTTGCTGTCACTGTTCTTCGTCACTGCAAGTTGGTGCACTTGAGAACCTCCTCATTGATGTTATCACTCATGATCAGTGTTGTTAATCTTACTGAAAAAAAGTAATTAATTATAGTTACAAATTACTTCTCCCAAAAAGTAATTGCGTTAGTAACTCAATTACCTGAATGTAAGAGTAATTAGTTACTTGGCAAAGTAATTGGTGATAATTACTTTTTTTTTTTTTTCCTCAAAAAAAAAAAAAAAAAAAACATTGGCCACACTATGTGAAGTTTTTTGTTAGTTCCCATTAGTTCCCTTCTCTCTACTTTCAAATATGAAAGTTTTAAAACTGTTTCATCATTTAAAGATAGATTCAAGTCAAGATTTTGCCGATTTAGAAGTATTTTAGATAAAAAGTTACTTAGGTTCGCTAGGAAGGTTCTCTACAACAGAGCCGTCCTAAAAAGCCTACTGCTTTAAGATGGCGGCTGTCTACTAACGCATTTAGAGCCATGTCCATCATTTTGCATCTAGTTATATCTATATACAGTACATGTGCTATCTACCATGTCTACCATATCTACCATAACAAGCGGGCGTAGTTTGTCGGCTATCGGCTACAACGTGTATTATTGGAGCTACCTAGCATCGCTTTTGCTTGGCGTCACAACTTTCTTGCCTCCTCCCCGCTCCTGCGCTGCTCTGTCGTCTCGGTGAGTCCGTCTCCCTCAGACTTTTCGACCAATATAGTAACGCATAGTAACGCATGCCTTTCCGTCCTCAGTAACGGTAACGGCGTTGCCAAGATGAGAAAAGTAATTAATTAGATTACCCACTACTGAAAAAAATAACGCCGTTAGTAACGCCGTTATATTGTAACGCCGTTATTAACAACACTGCTCATGATGATAAACTAGGCTTTTTTTTTGGTAGAGCAGCTGTTGATCTTGGTCAACAGGTAGGTCCTGGGGGGCACCTCGGAAAGTATGATTTCTTGGCCTGCAATGAATTGGGGGGAGTCCCGTTTCAGTAAGATTGTATATCCACAACCTGGAGGACTGGATCATAGTTTCCTCTACAGAGGATTCAACAGATGAGTCTGATGATATCAGAGGAGTCTTTTTCATGTAGGCGAGAAGGAATCCAAAACACACCCAAAAATGTGGCCAATATTCTGGGTCATAATCATCAGAAGTGTCAGATTCTGGATTAAGGATGGGTCGATACACTTACGTGCTCACGATACAATGGCCTTCGATATGCCAAGGTCACGATACGATACCCCCCCCCCCAAAAAAAAAAAAACCCCAACAAAAACCAATTACATATATTATTATGTAATTAAAACCAAAACACAAATTTACACTGGATCAGGACATACTGCCCACTCATCTTCCTTGCATTGTTCTTCCTCTAGCATTGCTATGACCATTACAGGAGCAAATGTCCTAACAGCCATGCACTAGGGCAGGGGTCCTCAAATACAAATCTTGAAGGACCACAATTATTTTTTTCATACAAGCATGGGTCCATTTATTAATGTCGGTCAAGTCCAACGCAGGTGGAAAGTGGAAAGGTTTTCTTTTGACCAAACAAAACCTAATCTAAGCTAATATTTCCAAGTGCACATAAAAAAAAAAAAAAAAAAAGATCACAAAATAAAATATGTCAACAGTTAGCTAATAGCATCTGTAACATTTTGAGTCTCTCAATGCCAAATGCTAAAATAAACTAATTGCAAAGAAAATTTAGCCAGGTCACTTTTGACCCATTTTGTGTGTCAAAAGGTAAATCAATTCCTATGTTTCCAGCAAGATTTTTAAAGTATGACATATTTACAGCATATACTTTTTATTTGGGCCACAAAAGAAAAACAATTACTGATTTTTATTACTATATACTTGAATGCATCTATCTTCTACTTTTGTCAGGTATTTCTGTGATCATTGTGTTTTTTGTCCATATGCATCACATTCCACGCACTCCCATTACATTATTAAGCTGTATGAAATTGTGCTTTTACAAAGATGAGAAAGTCAGTGGTACTCAAGATACAAAATGTATTCGGCTCCTAAGTGGCTTTCTAATCATGATTTTTGGTATCATGAATTGCATTTCACATTACAATCGCCTAATTCGTTCCAAGCTCTCCTTAACAAAAAAAAAAAACACAAAAAAAATGTTACATTTGGAGTCCTCTGCCTGACTTTATTTGTAATGCTTTTTTTCGCCTTCTAGTGGCGCTTAGGTTCTAGCTCATTCTACAGACGTTATCACATGACTACTCAGGGTCAGCGCAAGCACATCGTGCTGTAAGACAACTAAGCTTCAGGCGCCATTGCTTGCTATTTCAACTTGCTGTTGTGCCTTGAGCACAGTGAGCAAGCATCACTTGTATGTTATATTCTTTTTTTGTTTGTTTGTTTCGTATACATGAGCATTGTGTAGCACATTGTGTGTATATTTCGTTCGTTTACATTTGTAGTCAAACATACAGTGATCCCTCACTATATCGCCCTTCAAACTTTGTGCCCTCAGTCCATCTCGGATTTTTTTCAATTGAAAAAAAAATACAGTATTTTATTTAAAAATGTTTATATTTGTGTATAATATACAAATCGTTATTTTCTTTTATATTTATGTAATTTATATCATAATTATTACATTTGCAGTGCTTAACAAACATTTATATAAATGTACATATAGTGGAAAACAGACAAGACTGAAAAGGCATTTACTGCTCTTGGACTCCTCTTTAAAAGAAACTGCTGTATTTTAAGACAAAAGGACTGTTGTGTTTGATAGAACAATATGTCTAGATGCTGCCATAGCAGATTCGTGGCGCATTAAGCCCCCAACTATTTTTAATTCGTCCATTTTACCCTGGAAACCTGTTTACAGACATCGCGCAACCGCTTTTGTTTCAACCCAGCCATAAAACAAATGTAATTAATTATATTATTCAAAATGTGTCATTTTTAGCTTAGAATCATTAATTGAAGTCCACTATTTCATTTGGAAAAAAAACGAATTTAAATTTTTTTTTCATATATACATTCATATTTTAAACTTTTAAACAAATGACGTCACAATGAAAAAAATGGCGTCTGTAAAAAAGGCACGGATATCTACATCATAACTATCGCTTAATTGTATTTTTTTTTGTTTTTTTTTGTTACTGTTGCATTTTCCCCATTATTTGAGATAATCGAGCCAAAGAAAAATTGAGAAAAAAAAACATTTAAAAGGGTAAATACAGTGGGGAGAACAAGTATTTGATACACAGTCAATGGGAAAACCCATTGGCAATGTATCAAATACTTGTTCTCCCCAAGTATTTGATACACAGTCAATGGGAAAACCCATTGGCAGTGTATCAAATACTTGTTCTCCCGACTGTATATGAAAAAGAACATCTCGACCACTCCTTGATGTCTGCGATTTCTGCATCATGACCCTTGTTATATTACCATGTTTCACGCATAAAATCCCCCAAAAATCCAGCTGTGGCCATTCACAGCTGTGTCTTGACACTCAGTGATACATGCTACATGGAGTTTTTGGATCGAAACATGGTAAGTATGAGATAATATCTCGTTAAAGTCATGGCGTCTGTAATTCTGCTTTGGCGTGATCTCACCTCGAGATAGGGTTTTGCTGTTTAAAAAAACTTTTTTTTTTTTTTTTTTTTTTTTTTTTAAATGCCATCCTGTTCAAAATTGTTCTTACCCCAGAAAATTGAGATTTTAGGCTTTCCAATGATGTATCACACATGCATATCAGACAATTTTGAAAGTTGGCCAAATTGGGGATCTCACAGCGGAACTTCAAGTCACCTGAGTGTTTTCCGCCATATACTGTACATAAAAGGTTGTTTTTTTAATACTTTGGGGAAAAAAAGGAGGAAAAAAACCTGTCTTATATGTATCTCTTTCCAATGCTGTTAACTCCTAAATAAATACATTGAACACACTAAAAATGGAGGGAAAAAAAAAAAAAAATGATATAAATAAGCTCCCCCTATACTTTGCGGATTTTCATTTGGATGGAAAATGAGGGACCAATGTAGTTACATGCTGCGAGTGGGAAATATCTATAACGGTACGTATTATCTTATCTGTGATGAATACATTTTCGTAATATGACGCGAAAATAGCTTTAAAAAAAACTTTACTTAAAATGAATTTTTCGTGTACCGAAGCTTTCGTATATTGAGGTACCATTGTATCTGTTGTTTGTCAGAAATTCATTTTACTATTATACGAGTGTACCGTAATTTTTGAATATGACCTGCAATCTTGCATTCCGCAAGTATCACAAGGGGTGGTGGTTGGGGTTGTATAATATATCAGTAAAACCGATACCTTCCCTTTTTTTCCAGGGTCTGAAGAATATTGTGATGTCAGAAAAAGAAACGTTAAAGCAAAATGATGTGAAAAAGTTGGAAATTAGAGAGCAGAATAAAAACAAGACTGAAGCAAAATGGAAATACAAGGTGAGATTTTT